>NW_009912536.1:5684-15846 GCF_000696875.1 Nestor notabilis | reverse complement strand
AAAAAAAAAACAACACAAAGGAGGAAGAGGGCAGTTAAAAGCAAGGAGCTTCCTCTAAAATCCAATGTCCCCACCTTGGCAGTTCTGCAGGTGGGCAGTGAGGAAACGCCCACTGCACCATGTCTCGGGAGTCCTGGTTTAGTGTGTGGTGTCCCTGCCCATGGCAGGGGGGTTTGTACTAGATGATCTTAAGGTCATTTCCAACCCTAACTATTCTATGAATCGATGAAACTACTTAAAAAAAGCCCCAGACCCAGTTCTATGAATAAATATAAAATACTCTTTAATCTGCAAAACACACATGGTCCGGGATATTATGCAGCCCCCTTCGAGCATACCCTGAAGCAATTCAGGGAGAAGCATGTAGGCATGCCTCAGCTAATTGGGCTGATACCTCCTCTCTGCAGCATGGTAACTACTCAGGGGTGTCACAGGACACAAAAACAGGGTGAGCAGGGGGCGGGAATTTTCTTCTCCAGCTAAAAAAAGAAAACTTGGTGTTTCAGTCTTCTTTGATCTCCCCTTACTCCTTTGGCCATGTTTTAGCAGGGCAAGGGTGCAGGTACCAGGAAGGGTTTTGTCACATGAAAACAGTCATGGGCTCTTTTCCAGGTGACTCAAGTGCTGCTGGAGAGTGCTGGACTCAGCAGTGGGCAGTGCCTTGCCAGCAGATCACTTGTTTCCCACTGCAGACCACAGCACCATTCACTGTCTTTGATACAAAAGTGTTGGTGCAGCACCCCTGGCCTCTGCAGTCTTGCGCTGCAGCATGCATAAGCCCTTCACCATACTGTAAGCTTGGATTTTTGTGCATATATATATATGCATTGCTAGTAACGCCATACCCATTCTTTGGAAGCTTCTCAATGGAAGAGAAGAAAGTATTTCTCCCTTCAGGCTTGGAAAGCCTAGGTGACGTTGTCTCCCTGCCCTAATCAACCAGGCTGAGAAAGAGGGTCTGCTCTGGGTAGACGTGGTTGTAGAGAAGCAGAGGGAGGTGGCGTGGGAGTAATTGAGGAGCAGACGTTCCTGTTTCAAGCATTAACTTACGAAGACAATCATATTACAGCTTATGTTACCATATTTAGAGATACAGATTATTTAGGCTTACTAACAACCATCAGAAAAACACATTATTAAATTATATATCATTAAAATATAACCATAAACCTGTATTTTCAAGCAGGCCCTCCAATTTTTCCTACCTCTGTATTTAATCGATAAAAATGCCGTGTCGAATTCAGAGGAAAAAAACCTTTTTATCTGTAATAATATTTCATGAAGTTTGGTTTTCTTGTTTATGTTTGTGTTCTCGTCTGTCTGGTTGCCTACAATTAAACAAAAAAGGGGATATTTAAAGAAAGGACCAGGCAGAACAGCTAGGTGAGGAAACACAGGAGGCAGCTGAAATAAGCGGGTTCAAAGCATTTGAGAGTGTCGGTTCCCAATAAGTCAAGAGCTGTCACCAAGATGGGTTGTGAGAAAAATAAAAAGGCTTTGAGGGAGGGGACAAGCTGCCTAGACTGTGCTGTGGACAGGAGCACCCCGCAAGGTCAGAGCATGCTGCTCCTTCTGAAACAGAGAGCTACCATCACAGCAAGCAGAGAGCCTGCGGGTGCCATGCACAGAGGTTTAGGCCTCAGCTGAAGTACGACTGTTACGTGTTTGATGAGGTTCTGCTGTGAACTGGGGTGGGGAACAGGCCCAAGTGTTTATATTTCTGAGCAGTGTTTCTTCCCTTTTTCAGGGTGTATCTCTAAAGTCAGACCTGTTCCCAGATCAGGTTTTTAGCGGTGCCGCAGCAGCTGCTGAGGCAGAGAGGCTTGCCTAGGGAACAAGGAGGTGAAGGAGGGCCTGAGGCTGCTCTGGAGCAGCACAGCACAAACAGTGGGATGGTGCTTTCCTTGTACATGTTTTGTACTTTGAGTGACTGGTTTGTTCTGGAGAAGGTCTGGACAGGTGGAGGGGAGTCAGCCACTTTAGCGTGGCCCCAGGCCTCAGCCCTGGCTGGACCTGCTAGCACCATCCCAGTTGATACACAAGGGGTTGTAACACAGGACCTGGGTGGAAACAGGGAAGCCAGCCTCCTAAAGTTGGTAACACAACGTGTGAGAAGAGCTCTGAGTCCTGAAGGAGAAGGCAGCTCAGCCAGCAGCCAAGGAGGCAGGCGAAAGGCAGAATGAAGAGGTTACTTGGACATTAGTAGTAAATGCTTTATAACTTCTGTCATGCCCTAGTTTAGCTGTGTTTTCCTCCATTCTTTCCACATCTTCTTTCTCTTTTCTGTCTTTACCTTTGTCTCTTCCCATTTCCTCTTTACTTTACTTGATTTTCTTCACCTGCTTTGTGCCTCTCCCTGAGCCTCTCTGCTGTCCTGCTCCCCCTTCTTGCTCCCACACAGCAGCTCCATGCACAAAGACTCCCTTTACCTTGCAATTCCTTCCAACCCACAGCTTGCAAACCCTTCTGAACTTGTTTCTCACATAGCTTCCCATTTTAGCCCATACATGTTCTTCTGAGAAAAATGTGTCAGCAAATGCTTTTCTTGTTTTTCATAAATACACCAAATACAGAAACTATATTTTTCTATTAAAACGACATTTACTCCAACAGTGATCTCAACAGCAGCAACTTCAGGCACGGCCAAACTCCTCCTGGCAGTCTGTGTACTAGGATAAGCTGGGTAAGTGTCTCACCCTCACTTGACCCAACCACAGGAGGTGGTGGAGGCCTCCAGTGAACTGAAATTTGGAAGTGGTGATTCTGTTTTAAACCAGGGACTTCCAGTAGGTAGTGCATCTTCTCTTGCTGTGCAGCAATCAGTGCCAAGCAGGGTAAATGTCAGCTGAACATCCATGCTGGCAACAGTTTCTGTTCTAGCTTGTCATAGCAAAACAAGTGAACTATCATCTTTGTGACTAATTGTGTGTTTCTTTTTGGGGTACAATATCACAATTACATTTATTCTCTACACTTTGGCGGTTTCTCCAAACAAAGTGTAGAATATTTTTCTCACCATGCATCATAATAATATTTACAGGGAAGGGTAGACCTAAACGGTTTCCTGGAGAAGCTTGTTGTAAGCCAGGGTATTGTTCATAGCTATTGCATTTTTCAGGCACTGCCAGAAGTAGGGCTGAGATCGAGGGTTAGTTGGCCATTCCAGGACAGAACTTCTGCACAGCCTCTTCCTCAGCTGGACGTACCGGGACTTCTGCAAAACCTTCTCAAGAAATATCAAGATAATGACATCTATTTTTTCGTCTAGAAGCCGCTGGTGGGCCATGTAAAATGTTGTCTTGAAGTTGCCGCTTTTAATGTACTTGTTGGTCAGCACAAATATGGTCTTTTTGCTCAGCTGAATGCTCTGGGAAAGGTTGTCAAAGACTGGCTGTCCTGGGAGCCAGTCTCTTCCTTCTAGGCATAAATTGAACTGTCTGGCTCTTTGATCTTCCAGCCTTTCAACCAGTTCTTCCATAACCCATTCATTCACAGCTGGATCCTCATTGTCATAGGCAATAAAAGCATCATAGCAAGCATCTGGTAAAGGTAAATGCCGGTAGCCCTTCAACTTGGCCGTGCAGTAATGATAACTATACCACACGTCCCAGAAATAGAGATGGCTCATCACTGTGAACACCATAAAGCCTAGGACAGCTGAAGCTGACAGAGCATACAGGATCAAATATGAGGTGTCCAGCTCACAGGTATACAAATCCAAGAAAACCACGCTCTTTCCTTTATGTGCCCCTGGGCCAGCACAGGTCACATCTGTGGCCAGAAGAGGAATAGTCACTTGAGTCTGATTGATCCACCAAACAAACCACACAGCATCACAATTACACTTGAAAGGATTGCCATGCAAAAGCAGTGTCTTCAGGTTGTTAATGACATTTTCAGGGAAGCTAGATTTCTTAATGATTTGGATCTTGTTTGAACTGAGGTCCAAGTATTTCAATTTAAAAGCACCTCTGAGAAAATGTTTGGTTAGCTGGTGAATGTGATTGTTTCGGAGAATCAGTTTTTGGACTGTTGAAGAGCAATTAGACAATTCTTGGGGAACAGTAACCAGAAGGTTATTACTGAGGTCCAGAGTTTCTAGTTTCTTCAGATAGCGCAGGTTTTCCCAGTTGAAACTCTTCATCTGGTTGTTAGTTAAGTTGAGGATTTTGAGTTCTGGAGGCATAGCTTCAAAAACACCATGAGGCAAAAAACTGAGTGAGTTGAAGGAAATATCCAGTTCTTCCAGGCTAGTAAGATTCTTGAAGAATGACAAGTATCTAGCATTCCCATCCATCCATAAAACATCTAAACGATTTCCTCTGAATTCTAAAATTTGAAGAGATTGACTTTCCATTCCTGTGTTAATAGAGGTAGAAATTTCATTCTCATTCATCATCAGCTTCTTCAGATGTGCCAAGTTTTTCATAAAACTAAGCATGTGAGAAACACCTTCTGCCAGAAAATAATGTTTGTTATTGCTCAGGTCTAGAATTTCTAGAAGTTTTAACTCCTTGAAAGCAGTTGAGTATAACAAGTCAATCCGGTTGTTAGAAAAATCCAGGTATTTCAATCCAGACAAGTAGGAGAATTCACTTCCATTTAAAGTTTGACTTATTGCATTACCTGACAAGTTGAGGCATCTGAGGTAACTAAGTCCCTGGAAGTCTGAGGGGTTAATAAAAAATATGTTGTTTCTGCTTAAATCCAGAGTTTCTCCATATTCCAGGCAGTCTTTTTTGACTGAAGATTGGTAGGAAGCAGCCTCTTTGTCTTTGGACCTGCAACTTCTCCCATACTCATCATACCTGAAATAATGCATTTCCTCTAATACTTGCCTGTTGTATTGCTCTACTGAAATCCTAGGATTGGAGCAAAACCCATAAAAGTTGCTTTCACCTGAAGAAGGAGAAATTTTATTCACTGAGAGGTCTACAAGTTTAAGAGCTGGGAACTTTTTGAACACACTTAGGTCAGCAACTTTAATAAAATTAGTCCCAAGATCCAAAATTGTTAGATTTCTGAGACTGAACAATGGAGCTAGATTTCCTTCTCTCAGTTCTTTGAAGACATAACCCCTGAGCCTCAGGGTTTCCAGGTTAGAGAGGGAAGAAAATGACTTAGACAAATTCAAGGATGGAGAATACATCTTCAGTTCAAAATTAAAGGACAGGTCAAGCTCTACAAGGCTGGGGATAAACTTTAAAAACTGAGCATCTCCAATCTCCTTTATGAGGAAATTTTGGGAGAGGTCAAGCTTTTTGAGATTCCTGATGTTTTTAAACCAGCTGCTGGGTATGCTCTGAATAGAATTACTGTGAAGTCGCAAAATTCTTAAATTTTTCAAGGAATAGAATGCCTTTGAATGTATCTCAATTGTGCTCTTGGGGCAGGGAGTACAAGGATATGGGGCATTATAGCAGCGTGGGCAGTTACCACTTAAATCAAGAATTTCTAGGTTGTGAAGGGCGCTTAAGTCATGTTCTTGAATCACTTGAATCTTGTTATTGTAAATATATAATTCCTTTAATGTAGATGACAAATTGGGTGGAATATGAGTTAAGTTGTTAGACTTCAGAGATAGTATTGTTAATTTTTTCAGCTCCAGAAAGGCTGTTTTTTCAATTTCAAATGAAACATTGCATGGATTACGGTAGTAACAGTTCTGACCCAGATACAATACTTCTATGTTTCCTAGCACTGACAAATTGGCTTTTTGGATAGAAAAGATATGGTTTGCTTCCAGGCTCAGCAGACTTAAAGTAGCAGGAAGACCCCGGGGTATTTCCGACAGCTGGTTTGCATCCAAATACAATGACTTCAGTTTGGTCAGGGCAGCAAAACTGCCATTCTCGATCTTTGGTTGCCTGTTGCACACATTGTCTTTGGGGCCCATTTTGAGAGGCACACAGTTGCATCTGAAGTCAATCTCCACAAGGTTTACAAGATGAGCGAAGGATGTTGGATTGATATGGGGGATGTGGTTAATACTTAAGGTAAGGTTGGTAGCATTTGCAGGGATCCCTCTGGGGACTTCCAGGAGGCGCCGATCAGTGCAGTCCACTGTCACAGTACCTTCAAAGGTATTAACATCACAGGGTAAACTTCTGGGAAACCACGTTCCTGACAGCAGCATCAGAAATGGGATGAGCAAGACAAATGGCAATGCATTTGACATCTTTGCATGAGGTACCTAAAAATAAGGAAGTAGGAATTAATTTAATGCGATGAGAACATGTCATAGGACATGGGGTCAAGCATGTGCTAGGTCAGACACAGCTGATCTGGGGTCCTGTCTCTCACACTGGCTAGAATTGGATGTGTAGGGAGGATTTGTTTGGGGAAGGCATATGTTACTATTTCCTCAAATGCTTTCTTTACTTTCTTATCACTAAGTATCAGAGTGTTAACTATCACTCTCTAAATAATGAATCATTAAAAAAAAAATAATTACTGAAAAAAGACAAGGCAGGTGATTAAAGACTATGTCTCTGTGTACCTTCTTCTTTTAAGGTGTTAAACATCCATCAATTTACTGTTGTATAATAGCATAAATAAGCAAAGTTAGTTTTTTGAAGCACGTGAAAATCTATAGTAATGTAAATTTTCAAAACCATACTGACTAACAAGTGAGTGCCTAATTCAAATTTCACATTATCATAGGGATTCTTTCTCTAGGACGTATTAGGATGGATTTATGGTCAACTTAAGCCAGTCAATGGCTATACTTCTGTATGGTTTAATACTGGTTTGCATTTTCACTGTCCAGTAAGGACAGAGTTCCAATAGGGCACTGCAGCAATGCAAATGTAAAAATGAAAATCAGATTTTCATGGACGTAAGATTAATCATGTCCCATAAGAGTTATAATCAGTAAACAAGTAGAGCCAAAATCCTACAGGCATTTAAAGAACCTTCCAAAACACGCTCTTTGTCTGTCAAGTCTTTGTGGTCTTGCCTACTTTATAGATTTCTGTCTTTAGGGGAAGAGAAATAAGGTTTTAATATTTCACAGCTTACTAGTTACTTCCTCAACAGCAGTCACTGTCAAAGAAACCTCATCCCTCTGGCGAGAGGCAGCCAGCCAGGCACGCAGATTGCCTGCCATGGCTTGCCTAGCACAGGCAAAGGGGCTGTGACCATTTTTCTATGTATGTTGCACAGCCTTAATTGCCTGTGTCTGGTGCTGGTCAAGAGATTTGAAGACAAAAACCCCATAATAATCAACATAATGATTTGTCCCTGGAAAACTCAGTGTAGAAGGCTTGGAAGATGCATGGTACGGAATGGTCTTTAACAACCAGGATTAGTTATCCGCGGAATAATATCAACTAAATGTGTATACCCAGTTAAGCAGCTGAAAATCAGACCATTAGGCAAAGTGTTCGAGACACGTGGAAATGGTTTTTTTCTCTTTAGCTCTCTGAAGACCCTCTGAAACAGTTTGTGAAAACCCTGTTGAGTTTTGCCTAAGACATGCCTTGCAGAGTGCCCATCTGAACTGAGTGACCCATGGTGCCCCAGCTCCTGCCTACCTCCATCTCTTGCTTTACCACACTAACATACCACACACAGCGGAGATGTAGCAAGGAAATGACTGCACTGCAGGGTATGATGCTCCATCTCATGGAGGCCATTTATTTTTATCCATCCATGCATGCCACAGCAGACCATGAAGTGCTGACCCTTGCCAGTCATGGTCACAGTACCTGCAGCGACGAAGGGGAATACTGACAACCACCACAGATTAAACTCCAGCAGCCTATCTTCCTTTAAAAGAAGGAAGGAAAACATCTGCTGCTGACTGGGGGTCAAACCACCATCTGCTGCTCTTGAAGAAAAGTTAATGATCGTCAACCTTTAAAGATTTGCTAAACCAAATTAAGACCTTCTGTCCAAGCACTAGAGTAGGAGCTGGACAAGGGGAGATTGCCACAAACTTTCTACATTAACTCATGCTGGTCACTGCACTAAGGCATCTAACTTTAGGCACTTACCCAAGTTCCTCAATTTGTTGCCATCAGTCTGGGCTGCACTGACATTCAAGCGAGAGCAGAAGAGAATAAAGAGAGGCCCTGCAGGCACTGCTCGGCTCTGAAGATGGAGGGAGATCTGCCCGCCTACACACTGAACAGAGACTAAAAACACTGCAGGTTTATGTGCCTAAAATTAACTGCAATGAATCTGGGCCTTAAAAGTCTACACGAATATATTTGTATATTTCTTAAGAAGTAAAAAAACAAAAGTCTTTTGAGACGTTTGCAATGCTTACATTTTGAACTCTTCCATATAGCAGTATTTTTAGGAACCTAAGTGGTGTTTCAGAGCCAGCCTAACTACTACCATCTTTGTGCTTCATTTCTTTGTATAATTTTGTTTCCTGATACCTTTTTAATGCATTAGCTGTCTTAACTGTAAACTGATACATTCTGGTGCTGTGTCTAACTATCTGTGTGTAACACTTTGTATCTGTTATAGTACCAGAACAAATAAAAAAGATTGGTTTAATTAGAAGAAACAAGAAATGCTGACTTGTGCAACGTCTTTGCAATGAGAAGCTAGTTTAAAAGTTCAGCTAGAGTATACACGTGAATGTTTGGCATTACAAGAAGTAAGAAAAGTACTAATCTGATGATATTAACTAACACATGCATTGCATGAAGAATACCCATTTAGGATATTCTTCAAGTATTCAGAAACAATACAGGTAGGTGTTTCTGAAGGAGTTTTTTCTGTAGGTGTTCCATATGTATTTTAAATGGTGACAGAGGGAAAGGCTAGAGAAAAAAGAACACCTCAGAAGTTACAGCAGTTAGAAAAGACATTATTATACTCATTCTGTAGCACAGCAGTACAATTAAATGGTAGCCAGTTAGTATAGGCTCAAATAAATGCTTTCCTTTCCTCTCATTATGTATTGTAGCTTCTAACTACAATAGTAAATTGGAATATTTAGAAAGCAGAATATGTTCTTGTAAGCTTTCCACAACACTTCCAGTCAAAGAGGTCTAAGAGCAAATTTAAAATGAAAGTTTAACCTACCATTTTCTTTGTACTTCAGGTCTAGCAGACTTGTCACTGGAGGAGACTGTAAATCAGAGCAGAAAATAACCAGCATAAAAGAGGTCTCCACTTGTTCAGCTCAGGTGCAGAGAAGAGTATAACAATACATAACTCACTCAAGACAACAGCAGTAATCTGCTGTATCACTGCTCTCCAGCTGGACTGCAACTTGAAGAAACAATTAAATGTGAAACAACTGCTGCAGTCTACTTCCTCAAACATTTGTACTTCAAATTAAAACAACAGTACCTCATTTACTCCTCCACACCCCATAAAAATGAGTACTCTTTTTTTTTTTTTTTTCCTTTTTCTACAACTTCTTACATGACTCATACATCCATGTGCTTTTTGGTCTCATGTTGCAATTTGCTCTCTCCTTTACTACATTTGAACATGGTTTTGATTTCAGACTGTGTTTTACCTACCTACAGTGTCATACCATAAAGAACTATAATAAAATCTCCAGAAAGATGAACATCCAAGCCACAGGAAGCCTTAAAGGAGGGCAGTTGCAAAATATCTGGGGACAGAGCATAAGGTCAGTCAGCTATGAGACCAATAATACACTATGTAAGGGTAACATTCACTTCAGACAAGTAAGATTTGCAGAAGATCAAGTTCCTTCTTTCTTCCCCCCACCCCCTCCTTTTTCTAGTGTAAGCTGCACAGAGAGACAGAAGCTATTAATTTATGCTAACAATATTTTAAATTTGGAAGTTTGGTAATTTTTATAAATATAATTTGGTGTTCATTTCTGCTGCAAATAAGTTCAAGAACTGCAGCAAATCTCTTAAGCTGAATACTCTGCGGAATGAATCTCTATTAAGTGAAAGGGACTCTGGGAGAAGGGAACCAAAATAAACCATGAAAGAAAGAGTAGTGGTAAGGGCGTAGGAAACAGTGTACCAAAAAAATTAAAAATTAGTGGGAGAACATAAAAGGGATCAAGTTAATAATGACACGAACAGGCTTCAGATGGTGACAGTCCAGCATTTCATGGAACACAGTGTCTGTCTGAAAGCTTCTTTCTTAGGAGTTTCTATGCTTAGCAGGACAGAGTAGTTCAATGGTTATGATATTTCTTAGATGGGGTGGTTGG
>NW_009912536.1:0-5653 GCF_000696875.1 Nestor notabilis | reverse complement strand
CTTTCCCTATGTATTTTTCTTTATATTTTAAATAGCAGCTCATAATTTCTCTGGCTGTGATGGAGCCAAGGAACTCATTTTGGAAGACTGGAACCTGAAAAATGAACAAGGAAAGAATTTTCAATGATACTTTAAAATTCCCTGGTTTTAGTGGCCAAGTCATACAGACATAAAGGAAACCAAGAAAGTGCACAGCATCATTACCATTTTAATTAAGGCCTAGGAAAGGGTTCATTAATTCATTATAGGTTCAGGACTATATTGCTCACCTTTGTGCCTGATTACTAAAAGTACTCAAAGTACGATTCCTCTGCTATTTAGTGATTACTGGAATTTTCTTTTCACGCAAGAAGCAGTGAGGTTTTCATTGTGGGTTATTATAACTAAAGCAGGCATCTCACTAAAATCCTGCTGCATTCTGCAAGACCATTCAATGCATTTCTGGTAGGAGGAAAGCCTTCATTGCAAACACCTAACGCTAGCTATTCCATTCCGAATATTTCACAGATTGTATACCACTGGAAGAGAAATTTAGCTTCCACTCATTTATAGTTATTCACCTTACTATAAAGCAAATGTGCTTAATTGATTGTGAAATGAGAGAATGAATTGGCCCACACTGGATTGTGAAAGTTGATTTCTTCAAGCGCCTAACCACATCCGTGATACATGATGCTTGACCATGAGATCCTTAATGCCCACTTGCTTAGGTTGCAAGTAAGTTTTCTAAAGCACAGTGTCCAGTCACCCAACCCTGTAATTCTTGACAGGTGCTCGCTGCCTTTGGAGATCTTCCTTGCAGTCTACCCCTACAAACTTTGCAAGCTTTAATAGCTGTACTGACACTTTGCCTTTTCTTTTGGGCTAAGGCTGGTTTGTTTTTTTTTAATTCATATTAGGAAGGCTTGCTGTCACACAGCCAAGAGCATACAAGTTTCAATTCCGTGCAGAATGAAACTGCAACTTTAGCTGAACATTAATAGAAACATAGAGGGCTATTTGCCTTTTTGGGGTTTTGCTTTTATTTATTTATTTATTTATTTATTTAAACCTAAGGAACGTGGGAAGCAAAATACAGCAATATTTCCCTTGAAAAACCCAGGGGTAACTTCAGGAGAGCTCAGCAGTCCAGAACTTCACAACTATAATTAGATTTTTAGAGGTACAGGGAGTCACTTATTTACTGATACAAGTTCTGGTTTCCTTCAGATGTTGTGCAAAACCTCTTTTACCTCCTGTGAAACACAAAGTAACTGAAAGCACAAAAGTACTTCCTACTGTCCCATGTGCTAGGGGAGGACCCCCTGGTAACAATGTATATATTTTGCCACCTCTGTGAGCAAAGAATATAATCTAAAATAGAGCAAGAGTCTTTACTCTCCTTAATCTGTCATCTACAGGTTAGGGTTTCAGTTAGGTGGAAACTGAGCTGGTGAACATTATATTTTCTTTCTTTTTTTTTTTTTTTTACTCTTCCAAATGAAAACTTACAGGAAATTTATTTATTTATCAAAATCAGGATTCTATTGTGTTTATCTTACAGCTGGGTAGTTTACCTAAAGTCTTAAAGTCTTGCAGCAATGTCTTCTCTCTAATGTGCTAACCCTCATAACAATAATTATGATAGCACCCCAGATATTCATGGTTAGTATGACATTTAGTGTAACATTGCAAAATTTACCCAGGAAATTACCAGACACAAGTTAAGTTGCTCAGTTTTTGAAATACATAATTTGACTCTGCAAACTGATGTAGACGGATGTACAAAAAGAACCACAAAGAGAAAGGATAGCAAACTTGAGGAAATGATAACAAAATCATTTGCAGAAGCCTTACGGGGTGTAAAAATGCAGGATCCCTGATGGTAGCAGTTGCAGAAATGTGTTTGCAGGCACTAAAAATAACCAAAACAATAAACAGAATACAACAGTAGAGAAGATTGGCCTACAATAAGGGCAGAGGAAGCTCTCAGAGCTCTGATGAGGGAGGAGACCCTCAGAGACCTGCGCTAAGTTTAGCCAACCACCCAGTGCACTGACATATGGCTGAAGGACCCACTAGCATCACACAAAGACTTTCCCCTTTCTGAAAGCTGAGGTTACCCCAGTGCTAAGACTGACCATTTGGTGTTTACAACAGGTTAAAGCTATTTGCTGAAAGCAAAGGCATCTGGCATTCAAAGAACAGAACAGAATAGAATGGAATAGAGTTTCAGTCGGAAGGGACACTTTCCACCAAGTTCCACCTGTACCTCTGGCAGGTGACCAACTGCTTTTGACTGGGACGGAGTTAATTTTCTTCCTGGTAGCTGGTGCAGTGCTGTGTTTCAGCTTTAGTCTGAGAACAATGCTGATAACACACCAATGTTTTAGTTGTTGGTAGGTAATGCTTACCCCGATCAAAGACATTTCAGTCTCAATCTCTGCCAGTGAGGAGGAGCATCAGAAGCAGGGAGGGAGCAGGGATACAACACCTGACCCAAACTAGCCAAAGGGGTATACCATATCACAGCACATCATGCCCCATACATAAAGTAGGAGGAGTTGGCTGGGAGTCACTAATAACTGCTTGGGAATGGGCTGGGCATCAGTCAGCAGGTGGTGAGCAATTGTATCGTGCATCACTTGTTTTCTGTGGTTTTATTCCTCTCTCTCTTTTTCATCTTATTATTTCTACTATTACTACTACTATTCAATTATTAAACTGTTCTTAACCCAACGGTTATAATTTTTTCTGATTCTTCTTCCCATCCCACTCAGGAGTGGGAAGGTATTAGCAATTGACTGTGGTACTTAGTTGATGGCTGGGCTTAAACCACAGCACCAGCACTTCTGTTCATCCTGTTTTTTAACTCATACTTCATGCATTGTAGTACAAGCATTTCAGATATGCTCCTGAGCCTTCTGCGCTCCCAGGAGTGGTATAAATAGTTCCACTAGGATTGCTACCCTGTGGTGACACCATGCCAACCCTCAGCTTACCTACCGCAGTCCTATTGGCATCCCCTTCCCAAATAAATTCTAGTTCTTGATCAGACGTGCCATCTTATGCCCAAAAACCTGTTTTCCCCATCAGGACATGCGGATCTTGTCAGGCCCCAACATACCTTGTCTCTCAAAGGCTCTTCCACGGTTTGAAACGCCAAAGTTTTGGTGGAGGCATCACTCCTGAAGCCAAGTATTGATATCCTGGGCTCACCCATTTCTTCTGAGAACTCCCTGCATTACTGAGAGGATTGAGGAAAATAGTACCTGTACTCCTGAATTTTTTAGCATTCTTCCTGGGGCTCTGAAGTCTCTTTTGATTGACCTTGGACTTTTTCTTTCAACACCATTTTTATCTACGTGAAAGAGCATAAATGGATAGTAGTCTCAATGTTGAACTGTGTTCTTCAGACTTGTGGTGACATCCCTAATTTGGGTCTCTGAAAAGAGGGTCTGACCTGCAAAGGGGTGCTTCTGTTCCACACAAGAAGAAATTGCCAACAACCATAACTTGCCATTGTTCCTTCTCATCACTTGTTTTGGTGCAGGTTTTGTTATGAGGGGTTGGTCTCTCATCTTTGACAGGACTGTTTGTGTGGGTTCCTCCTCTTTCTCATAATGCACTTCATCTATGGCATACAGGACCTTATACCTCTCTGTAAGGGTATCTTAGAGAGTAGCTTAGAGGGTAAGGAAGGGTTTCTCTTACCACTCCATATTGTAAACTTCTTTCACCTCTCCTTATTCCTGGTGATGCTGGTTTAGATCAGACATTAGGAAGAAATTCTTTACTGTGATGGTAGCAAGATACTGAAACAGGTTGCCTAGAGAACTTGTGGCTGCCCCATCCCTGGAAGTGTTCAAGGCAAGTTGCATGGGGCTTTGATAAACCTGGTTGACTGGAAGGTGCCCAGGGCAGAGACAGAGAGCCATGTGAACTCAACTGTAAGTGCACAAAATGCAGTGAACACAGTAAACTTAATTCTGTATATTCCTTCTGTTCTTTTCCCCACCTCAGGCTGTTAAACACAGTTGAGTGGCTTGCTTACACCAGTCTGCTATGTAAGAGCTCTTCATAAAGTGTTAAATTAAACTTTCACTGAAATTTCACATTGTGTCCCTTCTGTCAGAAAAATGAAAAGAAGGATGATCTTATTAGAAAGATGTGTACCAATCTGGTGTGATTAACAATTCATCCTCATGTCCAAGACAGCTGGAGAATGATTTATGAGCAAGGCTTGCATGAGAATCAATGCCTATATTCTTCCCTATTTGACTCGTGCAGGGCATGTTCTCAAAAAGAAAAAAAAGAAGTATCAAAAGGATAAAAACACAAGCAAACTCTTGTCACAAGTAATTTTCAAGATTTATATATACTACTTGTGTAAAGGCAAACAATTCTTTTTTTCTTGTAACAGAGTTGTGATGTATAAAGCAACTGAATTGATGCATTAAAAGTATTGTATACTTGTTGCATAGTAATAAGCTCTGAACTTTGGTATAATTATGTGGCCACAGACTGGGGGTTAACAACTTCAATGCAAAGTAATATTTTAAGGAATATACATTAAATAATCTTACATTTTAAAATTGCTTTACTAAATAAAACAATAATGTAAATTCATTTCCATTGTATTACAAGATATTTTTGACAATTCAGCTGTAAATGAGGAATTTCCAGAAATCAGTGGCTGAACTTAACTCTCATCACAATATCTTATATACCCCATTTCTGTATTCATCACAGAAAGCAGTACACATGAAATTCTGTTCTACTCATTTTCACATTAAAAAAAAAAAAACCAACAAAAAAAAAACACCAAAACCCATGGGAGAAAAAATTACTGGAAAAATATAAAGAAAAAAATAGATTTATTCTCAGAGAGACAAAAAAATAGTCTGTTTGAAGATTGTTTTAAATGGAATAGGAATGGAAAAGCCCATTTTATAATATTACATTATATCATTATAAGTATCCCCCAGAATAAACAAGGTAGGATGAAACAGGCTATATTTTATGCAGCTCCACAGTAAAGAAGCATCTCTCAAGCATGGCCAATGCTGTTGTAGTTAACAACTATGATTTTAGGTAGGAAACTGATTTCTCCCATGATCTAGGTGCAGGAACGCTATCTTAATATGCGCAAACTCTTCCTATGTAGCAGGAAGACTGAAAACGCTTCATAGAAGGATTCAAAGACCTAAAGTTACATATTAGATTTGTGGTTTCTGCCACCCAGAATCCATTACTGACTGCACTGCAAGTACTCAACCATAAGCTTTCTCAGCAAACCTATAGAGGCAAACCTATTTTCATAATGGTCTTAGTTCTTTAATGTTAAAGTATTCAAGACTAGTTAGTCTGCCATAGTTCACTGTCTGTGCAGTACTGTGCTTTGTAATAGAAACCTAAAACTCTATTGACTACGCAATTTGAATTGAAAAGCCTGCCAACAAGTACATGTGAGTAGAGACCAGCTTGTATAAATATGTGTCTTTAAATTTGCTGTTTGGACTTTGCATAGTGAAGCTTTACAATATTATCAGGAAAATTGGCATGAAATTATTTGTATGATCAAGCAAGTAGTGCCAAAAACTAAAGGGAAAAAGCAAAATTTAAACCAAATTGCTGATGATCAATTGCCGAGGTGAGGATCAATTGCCGAGGT
>NW_009912535.1:0-11880 GCF_000696875.1 Nestor notabilis | reverse complement strand
GATTTTGCCAGGCACAGAGATGAGACTGACTAGTCTTTTTCAAAAGTTAAACCTGAGTTCCTCAAAGCCTGCACAAATTCCAGTGTTTTTTGCTTTACCACAAACTCTGTCCTGCTGCTGCCTGGAACCTAGGAACCAAGACAGATGAAAAAATTGCAGTCTGAGGAAACACAGGCTAAAGTCTCTGCACAGTCCTTGTCAGTTATGCTAGTCATAACTTTGGGCACTCTTGAAAATTAGTTTCGCTTTATTAGATCAATGAATATCCATCAATTGACTTTGGATCTCAAATGTTCTTTGTTTTTAGAGTATTTGGGAGAAATACTGAGTAAGAAAAAAGTATGGATTATAGCATTCTGATTTGAATTTTCTAGCACTCAAGTGTGACATTTAGGATGAGCAGTTTGGATGTAAATAAAAGCAACCAAACGAAGTCCCTCAATTTTCTGACTCCAGATGTTCACCAGGCTGGTGTTTTTAAAATAATTCCTGCAGTCAGTGGTACCTAAAGGAGTGGTGATACCAATGTTATTATCATTATAATGTACTTTTAAACCTTCTTCAGAACGTGAGCACTTACAGGTAGATTAAATTAGGAGGAGTCACTATGAGCGAACTAAAAGCTTCTGAGGTACTTTAATAAGGATCTTTAAACCTTCTGTTATCATTCCACCTCCACCTAGGAAAAGGCCATGGAGTTTGCCATTCTAAGCAATTCCATGCTTAGTTCTATGCTTTCCTTCTTTTCTGCTCCAAAATGTCTGTATTAGCTCTACAGTTAACAAACATGATAACTGATCTGTACATCCATACAAACTTAATAAAACAGTGACCTGTTTTAGAAATGTTGAAAATCCATTGGGTTTCTTATTTTTGTGTCAGCCCGGGTTGAATGAGTGGGAAGAATTCAAGTCAATGCAAAAATGACACAAAAGCAACAAACTCAGAGATACACCATAAAACACCACAAATAAGGCTCTTGTTCATAAATTACCTATCAACTGGTAAAGTCTTATTACTAGAAAGAATCTTTGCACTGCTTAGTAAAGTTGGGAGAGATTAATCCCAAGTATGTCCTGAACAATACACAAGTAAGTCTGTACACTTATTTGTCCATAATTATGGAAAAAATCTGAAAATATACATTCAGAATATCTACTTTCATGCTGATTATCTGTTGCTTTCTGTAGCATAGGCTTGTTTAATATTCTCAGAGATGTTATAAATCTTTGCTAAAATTTAAGGCTGCATGCTGAGAATTAGTCAAAGCTAGCACTGAATAAGAAAACCTGCTAATAATTCAAATATAATTTAAACATTAAAGCATGTTGTAGATCAAGGCTGGAGAATAAAATTTAAAGAATAACAACAAATATAAATTACAAGTTCAGCTGAGTCAATAGTCTCAAAATCTACAGAATTCAAACTCCTAAGGACCTTGTTTTTCAGTGTTCACAAAAAAAATCCCAACCTACTTGTGTTTTGTTACAGTGGGAAATAACTCTTAACAGACAGCTGATTACAAGAACAATAAATAGTAGATGTATATGTAAGGTGAGTCGGGAGCATTAAAATCATATTAAAATGGGCTTTTCCAATTTCCTATATTTATTAGATCAAAGATAAAGATCATGTTACTGAGCTTTAAGCACTTAAGCCTTCCAGATTAAAACAGACATTTTAAGCATCCTGGAGAAAACTTGCACTGAAGGGAGGCTCAGCACCACATCCATATGCTCTAATACACTCAGACAAATAGTTCTTCTATTTTAAACACATTTTCCCTACTTCTATAAATTCAGAAGCACACAAAGCAGTTTTGTAACTAATTGTGATCAGAGTGCCTTCTTTGTATGTCTTCACTATCATAAAAGAAGCTACCATCAAGAAAATCTGTAGAGGCCCTGAACCTTCTTTGTAGGCAATACTCAGTTACAGTAGGTTTGGGGATTGCAAAGTGTTGGTACTGGGTAGCAGGAATATTCTAATGATATGGGAGCCACTCTGATTATCTATGGAAGGAAAATTTGGTTGTTTTTTTCTTCCTGTTCATTTCCTCTGCATTTACTCTGGCTTTAGATCATTCTACTGGAGGCTGAAATTTACCAAATAGCATTATGTGATACATATATAGGTGTCATCAGAGTAGGTGTTCTGTTGATGATTCTGGACTAAGCATCTTACCTGCACCATATGCTCCTGTGTCTTTTGATGTCTTCTAGTCTCACCATCTAAATATCAGTTTTACTTTCTTTCTAGCAAAACAATTTTTAGGTCTACAACTTATACACTTGTCCTGAATTCAGCTGAGATAGAGTTAATTTTTTCCTTAGTAGCTGGTACAGTGCTGTGTTTTGGCTTTAGTCTGAGAATAATGTTGATAACACACTGTTGTTTTAGTTGTTGTTGAGTAGTCCTTACTCTAAATCAAGGACTTTTAAGTTTCCTGTGTTCTGCCAGTGAGGAGAGGCACAAGAAGCTGGGAGGCAACATGTCCAGGAGGAGCTGATTCCAACTAGCCAAAGGGATACTCCTTAACACAGAACAGCATGCTCAATATATAAACTTGAGGGAGCTGGTCAGGAGGGGCCAATTGTTGCTCAGGGATGAGCTGGGCTCAATCAGCAGGTGGTAAGCAATTGTGTTGTGTATCACTTGTGTTTCTTGGGATTTATCCCCCTCTCTCTTTTTATCATCATCACCACTACTATTGTTGCTATTATTATAACTACTATTGTTATTATTATTACTATTGTTGTTATTGTTTTATACTTTTATTTCTATTATTAAACTTTTCTTATCTCAATGAGGTGTTTTACATTTTTCTGATTCTCCTTCCCATCCCACTAAGGAGGAGGGAGGCGGGGAGCACGAGAGCAGCTGCATGGTGCTTAATTTCCACCTGAGGTTAAACCCGAACAACAATATTAGAGAAGTGGTAGACCAAGGAGATTGACTACATGCATGGCACTAGTAAATAGGAATCCCAGATTTTATACTTGTGTGTGCCATGAAAGGTGTAGTAGGAACATCACTTAAAGTGAAAGCTTTAAAGATTTTTTTTTTTAATTACAGCAGAATCTGTTAGCAAGTCTATAGCCATTGGTAGTGAAAGCAGTGATAATTTTAGGGGGTGTGTGGTTGTACTTTCATTCTTATAAATCTGAAACTGTGGTGGTGCATTAGTATGTATAGGATCTCAATATTTAGATTCTGGGTGTGTCTTAACTGTTTATGGAAAGCCTTGTGCTGTCTATTGATCCAGCCTGTCTTAAATTTTAATCATTTACTGTTATCAAAACTTTTAAAAATCAATACGAAAGCTACTTTTTTTTTTTATTTCACATTCTTTTAATTTTCTAATTTGTCGGTTTCTCAGGGTGTGCATCTCTTCAGGGTAAATTTAACCCAGACATTCCCCAATACTTATGTAAATAGGGTGGTTCCACAGAAGGCAACTATTTGTTTTTGTTTTCTTGCACAATTGTTTCACATTCTGGTAAACTATCCCTTTGAGTTGTATGAGTTTTTTCTTCCTAATAAGACAAGTATTCTCCCTTATATTGTCATATGATTGTTGTTCAAATTAATGTCAAACAAGAGAAGTCTGATTATTTATAGATTTTTTCCTAAACACTGTTTTGCCACCCTTCTAATGACAAATAGATCATAGTTTCAGATCCTAGTTTCAAAAACACATGCATGCCCATTATCGTAATTTAGTCTTGTAATGCTATATTGCGCTGAATGTAACAATGAATTTAAGATTTTTCAGGTTATCTGCAGAAGCATTCGAAATAGATTTATTCTTGTGTAACTTAAAAGGTGTGGGTACAGCTAATTTTATTATTATTGAAAAAAAAAAGATGGGAGATCTACCTTTTCATGCAGCTTCAGGGAATGCTTTTTGGATTATAACAATTTAATGACATAATGCTTGTAATTTGCCAAGAAGACTCACAGTTTAATAGGGAAAGTCAACACACAACTTTGGTATGCAGTGCATGATACATATTTTGGGGAATTACACATAGTGGGTCTTTCCATGTTTCTCAAACATCTGAGAAATTTGATTTTCACTAGAGGTTGAAGTACAGCATTTTCATATTTTTTCTGTAATTGTAGATGATGATAAATCTTGCATGTAGATAAATATCTAAATATTGCATGTAGAATTCTCATACAAAGTGAAATTGAATTCCAGAAATGGCAAGTAAAGCTTATTTATGGGCTAATTCTTACGGTCGAGAAACTGGCAGAGCTTGCTGATGAAATACATAAGTACAACTATGTAGTTTCATATTTTTCTTCCCTTTTTTCTTCTTTTTTATTTTATTTTATTTTTTTAAATCTTTGAAGCCAAATGAAGTGAGATGTTCAGGTATAATCTTTAAAAATACTTAACTATCTTTGTACGAATGTATCATCATGGACAGTTTCATCAGAGCTGAGCTGTTTTGCCTACTCTGTGGGCAAAGTTGCTTTCAGTCTGGAAGCTACATATACTTGTAAGCTGAGGCCCAGGACTATCATAATGTATAAGATTTCTGGCCTGGAACCATCTCACAAATTATTTTCCTGGAACTTAAACAGAAGAGTTCAACTCTGTCCTTTGAAACATATCACCAGTCTCTCCTGAGTACTTAACCCAAATTGAGGGGGATTCATTGCCCCTTATATTAAGCATCTAAAATGCAATTAAGCTTTTCTATCTAGACAATAATAAAGGTAGCTTCTCTGGGGGCTTTTTTTCATTGTAAGAGATATATCTAAGATGTAAGATTTCTATCTGTTGTCACCATTGAGGAAATGTGGATGAGGTGCTTAATAGTAGCTGCCCAAGATTTAAATGGATAAAAGCAGATGAGTTGTACTAATGATCAGCAAATTGTTCAATGTACATGCAGAAGGGACAGAGCCAAATACCAGTGCTGTGGTTTAGAATACTTCCTTTTAAGTAGACAGAGCCATAATGTGTGAATGGGACATTGGGTATCATTCGGTAAATTGTAGAGCTTTATTAGTACTCTTCATGACACAGTATACAGTAAAAATGGGAAGTGAGGTAATAACGGGGAAATGATGGTGGGGTTTCTGACTATTGGTCTAAGTAATTACTCAAATTCAGAGTAATTTCTCCTCAAACCAACAGGTAGACTGACTTAAAGGGCTTGCCCCTACCAAGTTCATGCAGAATTCAAGCTTGAATCTTATAATTTCTGTACATCACAAATAGACATTTCCCTGGAGATTTCATTGAAGTTGTGAATTTTTAGTTCCTTTCTTCATGTGATGCATTTTTTCTGCCTTCTGTTAAGTAGCTTTAAAGTGAACTTAATCATACCCTTAATTGTTTTTCCCCATGATTACCCAGCAGGGTCACTGGTCTTAAGTGTTTGTGTTTCCTTACCTGTTCTGAAGGTCAAATACCTTTTTGGCGGAAGAAAAGTCATAATTTATATTTCATTTCAGTTTGCTGTCATATCTTCACAAAGGGGTCAAAGTTATTGAAGTTATTGTTGAACACAGCATAATATCAGATTCAAAGAAAGCAGCATGATCTAGTGATAATAACTAACTTTTACACTGTAGAACTTTCATTAAAAAAATCTTGGGAATAAATTCATATTAGCTACACAGTGGAGAAAAAAAATTACCATATTTGTTAAAGTAACCATCAATACTCCATTCATCCTCCAGGATGAAAACCCGCCAAAGTCCTTCTAAATTTAACTAAACAAAGCTTTATATGTGGATTTCCTTTCCCCTATCTATGTTGTACATGAAAGATATGAATATGTTCCTTTTATTCTCTCAGCAAAATATGAGCTAAGAAGCTATATCACTTCCACAATGTCAACAGTACTAATCACCATTTTATTAGAAAGGAGTATGTTTTGTTATTATTATACTGTATTTTAAAAAATTGTATGTTCTTTATGTATCAAGAAGCAGCATAGAAACATCCCCATCTCTCAAAGCAAAGCAACCTAATATAGTCTTCATACTCATGCTTAAGTATTTCATTAGATCAGTAGCAGTGAGCTAAATCCTCTTCACAGAGACTGTTTCCTCTGAGAGTAAAAAGCTAGAGAAGGAGTAGGGACTGGGACCCGAAGACCTTATGAATCTTATGAAATCTTGAGATAATACTTTTCAGAAGTCCATGCAATACAGTTGAAAACAAATGAACGAGAAACAACTGGAAAATGAAGGCAGTCAGAGTGAAAATTTTTCACGTATTTCACAGAATATCTTAAAAAGAGCCCCCAAACTCTCTCAGTATGCATTCAGTTTTAAAATGGCTGAAAGAAAGGGTGGAGTTTGCATTACAGTTGCTCTGATCATCACCTTTATAAACATTTCAATTTTATTTTCCTAGGAGAAGAAAATGAATACAGCAAAGATTTATGTCATTGAATGTCATAGCTGATTACCTCTAGAAATGAGAAGAATGCAATTTTTATGACTTTATTTAAAGCTGAGCTATTTTTCATAGGCAAATATAGCCAGGCGAGACAGCTTTAATTTTTAAGAATGTATGGTACATTCTGGTATAAATTTGTAAATTATGGTATATTTTTAGAATCAGTGTTTTCCTAAAAAAAACATTCAGCACAGTCCTAGTATGCGTAATATTTCTGCTGTAATTTGCAATGATATTAAGACAATAATTTTTCTTAGTAAGATGCAGGCACTATGAAATTTGAAAGTACCATTCACTGATAATTTACTTCTAGGGATGACTTATGGTTACAAGAAACTGACTTTTTCTTGCCAGTGGAATGAAGTAGCATGGTGAAATAGATGTGCAAAGAATGTGTAAAAAAGTTAATGAAATTCAAGAATCATTGCTGTTAAAACAATATGCAACAGTTGTAGGTCTGGCATTCATTTTTATCTTTATTTTTGTAGGACTGATATAAATAGTCATATTTGTGTGATGCAAACTACATGTGCAGGACCAATACAGGCAATGGTACCAAAGGCGTATTGATTCCCTGATAGAAGCCAACCTCTATATGCTGTGCATGTCTCAAAAGAATCTCTCAAAAACTGTTCTAGATGACTGATGAATTATTTCCTCTGGAGTCCGTTCCTGAATACACACAAGCTTTGTAAGAGGAGTTTGTGAAAAGGCAAGCCCATACCCAAACATGCATTCATAGGAGAGCAAAAAGGATGTAAAAGAATATCCATGTAGATAGTGCCAGTCATTGGAAGCAAGCTCTGCTCTGAAAGCTGTGTGCATAGTACTTTTTTGAGGTTCAAAATCTTAGACATCATGTGTCCTAAAACAATGATGCCCAAGATCAGGGGCACAGCATTTTTCTTTTTGATTTAGTTAGCAAAACATATCTATATTATTAGCAAATATTCACAGTGAAACAGCAACTGCAGCATATGTATTCTGGAAGTAATCTACCCTGGTTTCAGCTGGAACAGAGTTAATTTTCTTGCCAGTACCTGGTACAGTGCCATGTTTTGGCTTTAGTCTGAGAATAATGCTGATAACACACAGGTGTTTTAGTTGTTGCTCAGTAGTGCTTACCCTAAACAAGGACTTCAGTTTCTGATGCTCTGCCAGTTGAGGAAGCACAGGCATGACAGTTGACCTGAACTAGCTAAAGGGATGTTCAATACCACAGAACACGCTCAGTATATAGACTGGGAGGAGTTGGCTGTGAGAGGCCTATCGCTGCTCAGGGACTGCAGGTGGTGAGCAATTGTGCTGTGCATCACTTGGGGATTTTTTTTTGGGGGGGAAGGGCTTACTCCTTTCTCTCTCCCTATTTCCTATTATTATATTCACTATTATTTTTAATTACTATTATTCTTGTTGTGTTAATATATTTTACTTTTATGTCAGTTATTAAACTGTCCTTATTTAAATCCACAGTTTTTTTGTCTTTTTTCTAATTTTCCTCCCCATCCCACTGGGGAGGGGCAGTAAGGAAGCAGCTGCATGGTACTTCATTGCTGCTGGGCTTAAACAACAACATAAGTATAGAGAAATATGGTTGTTTAGTTTTATTTGTTTAATAGAAACTCTGATATAATGAAAGCCAGCTAACACTGATTCCCCTATCACACAGAGATGCCTCCATTTTATAGTTTATCTTTTATCTGAAACCTCATCAAAAGACTCTTTACTTCCTGTAGTCATTATATTTCCTGGCAGGAAGCAAGGAAATTCCAGTACCACCTACCACTGAGCAAAAAATATAGATAAAGCAGAAAACAGAGACAATGTTATCACAAGGCTTAATCTGTCAAAAATCGACACTGCAAATCTGTAAAACTATACTGCATGTTAGTGACAAAGTCCCCATAATGTAAAGCTCCAACGGAGCTCTGAAGCAGAACACACTTGAATTTATCTTAATTATTCTAACTAGTTTTTCAGCAGCCTGTGGGGCTGTAGTTACTTTGAAAGTGTTTGTTCTCAGCAGTGAATAAAGGCGCTCATTCCCCACTGCGAAGCTCCAATAGGTACCTTGAAGAAAGCAATGTCAAAGTCTGTAATCTTGGAAACTACAAGCAGGTTGCACACTGCTGTACCATAATTTTCTTCTTCTCAGTGCACTTGGCTCACACAGGCTTAAAAGACCACTTCTCAAGACAGAATCCTGACTTGGCCAGTGTTTCAGAGATCCATCTGCCCCTTTCCTTTAAAGTGTGCACACCTGAAAAAAAGGAAAGAACTTTCAGTCTCTTCATCAAGTTTATGTTTGACCAAAACCTGAGAAAATGACCTATTGGATGAAAAAGATTAAAATAACAGTGCTCATAAAAAAACTTTCCTTTTATTCATGTATCCTGACAAAACAGCCTCCTTTGAATCTGGATCTCAAATATTAATTTTAGCAATTTGTTAGGTTACAGTCAACTTCACAGTCCCAGCTGAAGTCCCGAGGAAATATTTTTTCTGTTACCTCTGAGACCCCACTGTGAACACCACAAGGGTCTCAGTCTCTGTGGTAGTATTCCTGCTTACAAACTTTTCCCTCTTTTCCCCTCCATGCTGTGCCACTTTAGAAAAGTTTTTCTGTTGCCTCTGAAGAAGAGAAAATCTTCTGTCTTCTCCCATCAAAACTTTCCAAAAGGCTGGTAGCAACTGCCACCAACTAAACAAGAATCCTCCTTTCCTGTCATCCAGCCCTGCCTTCTTTGTGTAGCAACATATAGTAAAACAGTCAGCAAGCAAAGCAGACAACATTCCTCGCAGCATGCTTTCCCTGACCTAAGCACCAGATTGTTCTGAGTACTTCTTTTGTCCACGGCAGTGTAGCTAAAAAACACAATTTAAAATATTTAAGCACGTAACTGAAAAGATTTGGGGGGGGCTAATAATAATCAGTATCCTGAAATAGTGATTTTTTTTTTTTCACAAGAACTTGCATGACATCAACATTCAGCTAATCAAAACAGCCACTACATAAGGAAATAAAATATATTTTATTTCCTTATATAGTAAATTGCATATATTTGATATGAGATGACCTGTAGTGCATCACGCAAGCCCTCATTTTACAAATTCCAGTAGATAGAAATAATTTAGACATCCCTATCTCTCACTCACATACCAGCTACTCATAAAATGTAATCGATTCAGGCAGAGGGACAGGCATTGGGTTAGAATAATGGTTAGACATCATCCTGTATTCTTGCTAGAGCTTGAGGGCTGCAGTTACCTTAATTGGATGTGATGGTTCTGGTTACTGATATTCTGAGCACGTTGGTAGCTTCAGCATTATCTGTCATGCTGTACTATTGACATGTTATATGAAGAACAGAACTGATGTCATTGGTAGATACTGAGGCAGTGGTGACCAAAAACATTCAGAATGAGCTACTAACACCAACCAAAACAAAACACAAAACCAAGTGGCAAGGGAAAGTTTAACATCCTAAGAATTTTTACATCTTGAGAGCAAGGTCAGTTGAAAAACGTTCCGCTTGAGGAATCTTCACTAACTCTTATATCCTCAGATTATAATGAGCACAGAATTCCTATCAACCCAAACTCAACTACTGAGGAATATATATTCCATACCACAAGTTTATAAGGTGAAAACACTTAACATGGAAATGCAATCTCTGGGAAAACAAAACAACAGTCTCTTAATTCTGTAATTTGAAAGCTGCAGTTCTGTTGGGTGCTAGTAATTTCTGAAAGTTCTTTAACAAGTGTGGAGATATATGTGAAGGATCCTGCCAACCAAATTATGTGGCTATGATATTTCAGTAGTCTAAGTTTTTTGCACACATATATTCCTAGACGAAATCACAAAGGAGTTGTTTGTTTGCTTGTTTCCGTGAAGAAGCACTGATATTTCAATTTAGTTCTATACTAATACACTCCAAGCCTTTCTATGATATTAATAAACCATAGAAAGAATAGTAATCAATACAGCTCTGAAATATAGCCATATCATACCAAAAGTAAGCATGAAAAAAAGACAGTCTATGCAGTGTATTTCTAAACGCTTTTGCAGATTCTGCTAGAATAGCAAAGAACAGCAGTTTTTCCCTCTGTATGCAGCTAAGGCTATGCATTTTATATGGTGTGCTTGGTGGTAGGTGATATTCCTGTAACATTACTATTAAAGTCTTAAGAGTGGATTCTGATCACAGATACTCTGGTGAACATCTGGCACAACTCCACAGAGGATATTTGGAGTTATTCTAATTTATATTGGTGTCACTTGGTGTCACATTGATGAAAACTTGGTCCTGTAACGCTCTTCTCCACAAGTTGTTTATGTTTGCAACTTTGTGGCTAAAAAGAAATTTTATGCTGATAAGTAATTTTTCCTCAATTCTGAAGTTCTCAGCAGGTCTTTGACTTTGTAAGGACATACAGGAAGGCTTTCTTTATCTTAGAAATATTAACTCTGAAGAAACTTTAAGCATAATGCAGAAATAGAAATTATACTGCAGGGTACTTTCTGGTATAATTGCATAGTTTAACTGGTTAATTGTAGTAGATTTCTGGATAGCCACTTTGCTTTTTTAACCAAATGCAATAAACCAAAGCCGCCTTCTGTTGAAATGGGAAAATCTCAGAGTACATTCTGAATAATGTTTTTTCTTATAATCAGACCGTTTTACTAGAAAGGTTTATTTAGCGGTAGGTTGAGTATCTTCTCTAGTCACCTACTGTCCACTCAAAACAGTTTCTAAATACAGCATGAACAAGCAATGTTACCTGATACATGAAAGGTTAATTCAAAACAACTGTTCAGACGGGGCAATTAAAACAGAGGATAACAAGGGTTGGTTTTTTTTTCCAATATCAGCTATATAATCCTGACCTTTGCAAAATGGATAAAAAGATCTCTTTGAGTTTACACCTCTCTCAGAATGCAAATATTTTTCCAAGGAAGTATAATATTTCTTGACACTTTCAATGTGTTTTCTTATCCTAATATCTGTATCACTTCTTAAATGCTAGCTAATTAATCTTCTAAACATTGCAGGGATTAAGTTCTGACCTCATATGAAGGAAACCACTCTATAAAATCTTGCAGTTTTGCTGCAAGTTATACAGTATTTGATGTGTATAGTTATATATCAAGATATCATTGCTGTAATTTAAGTTGCTAGTTATGCATGAAAGTCTTTTACTGATTTTTAAGGCAGATAATTCAGCTTTCTTTTTTTTTTTTTCCAAATTTTGGTAGTAAGTTTTGCATTTTGTTTCCAGAAATTGCCACAAGTGGATGCCTCATAAAGAAGAAGAGTAAGACATGTATTTTTGATACTTTCCCTTTATTAGCCTCTAAGTTTTACAACTATATCTAGCTCACTATATTTCCTGGACCTGTTAAACTTTCTCTACTGTTGTGGTTTAAGCCCATCCGGCAACTTGGAACC
>NW_009912534.1:68608-80781 GCF_000696875.1 Nestor notabilis | reverse complement strand
TAATTTATTTATTTTTTCTTTTCAAGTATGTAGATGTAAGATTAATCTTTTGCATGTTATGTTGGCATATATGGGTATTAACACTTGATCTTCCCAGAAACAATTGCCACTAACTGCAGAAAATGGTTTAAAACTATAGGAAGGCCAAATCTTGCTTATTAACATAGTTTGGGTTTAGTATTGTGTAATCCAAAGCCTCTTTTAAGTTTTTCTTTTTTACTGATAAAGATTAAAATCACAGAAAACAGAAGTCATTTTCTCACAACAGACCTGAGACAAAATACAGAAGCAAGCTTTTTATTAAGTTAAAATAAAACTTACATTGAGTAATTAAAATGAACAAAACTACTAGGAACATTGTTTGTGAGTGAGTTGCCAACTCAGTCAGTTGATAGCAGCAGATTATTTTGTAAGGTGGTAGCCGAGATACCATTTTGCAACTACAGGTAATTTTGGGATACATGGGAAAGAAAATAATTGATTCCTGTTAACTTCAGGTAGGTTTTGCAGACAGTGAATTGATACTGTTTATGAAGTGTTTGAAATCCCAGCTGCAAGTGATGTGTGGATTTATTTATGAGAGTTTGCAGTCATACAAGAGGATTGCATCTGTGTGTTTGTAACTATGTCTGTTTTACACCTAAGGGGAAACCCAGCTTCTTACCTAACCTAGCTTCGTTTTGATACTGCTGTAGTGCAGGTTACAGAATTGTATTTGAACACTGCTTTGTGGCAGATGAAGCCAAAAGGTAAGCTAGCTCAAAGTACTTAATATATTTTGAAGACTGTCCCTCACTGTTAAGTGATTTTAGTGCTTCTGCTTTATATCTCAAAAGGTTAGCCTGTAAGCTGCTGCAGGACAAGAGCGATGAGGGTTTTGAAAGCTTCTGGATGATCTGTTCTGAGTGCATTATTTTCTAATGATTGATAAATCTGTGCATGTAATTTTTACCTGTAATTGTTACTGACATGGAAGGTGGTACCTAAGACTTTTGAAGGAAATGTTAAAATAAACCTTGTTTTACGCTAACCTGTATCAGCAAAGTAAGAGTGTTTGGATATGTTGTGTGTGTATATGCATATACTTACATGGGTCAGTCTGTGTATGTGTACCTGTGTATGTGTAGAGAGGAGGGGAGAGAGATAAAAACTGTTTTGTAGCAATGAAGGCAAAAAGTGCTCTAGCTTACATAAAAACACACATGTAGAAATGATTGCAGTATCGAGGTTGCTTGGGTGCTGGTGTGGGTAATCTGTGCAGCAGTGAAGCATGCCTTTCTCCCTGCCACCTGGCAGCACTAACCTTTCTAGTTGCAATACTCTTTGAAATACCCTATCTACTCAGACTGAAGTTTAGTTTGCATAATATTGCAGGGAATGCAGTGTTTAAAAACTACTGTTGTGTCCTTCATTCAGGCACAACATGTTTTGATTTGTATGGAGAATATTTTAAAGAGTGGATGCTTCAGAAATACAATTGGAAAAGGAAAATACAGCTGTTTTCTATTACTGTTTAATATATTTAATATTATGCTCATCTGTGGCCTCTAATGGGTACTTGTTTACATATTACAGAATATGGATTATAATTTTATACACATATTGTTTATAGTTGCATATTGGTTTCCTAAAGAAAGAAAAGCAATATTGGCTTATAGAAATACTTGCACTAACACAGTCATTAAAGTCAAAAGAAGCAGCTGGTATACAAGGATGGGAACAGGAGGAGTCAATGCTTTATGGACTGCCCTTCCCATAGCTCAGGTACCAGCTCGCCTTATGCTCAGATCTGTTTATTATTACTAATGACTTTTGCTTACTAATGTAGAGTGTGTTGTAAATTAAGATTGCAGAATTGTTTTCCTGTAACTGAATCTGATTTGTAAACCCTTAAGTGAAGGGGAAAGTCTTCTTTAAACCTTCTAAAGTAAAATGTCAGTAGACATATGTGTTCTACCCTGGTTTAATCACTATGTCTAAATTGCAGCTGATGTTTCCGAAACCCTGTTCTCCTTTCTTATGTTTCCATGAATTTTCTGATCTCACTTTCAGTGAAACATGGTTTTGTTCAGTGAAGTGGCTTTCTGTATTTCATATACATCATATAACTAAAATGGCCAGTTCAACATTTAAGATACACAGCTTTTAAATCTTAGACATATCTGAATGTATTATTACTTTTTGTTGTCTTAAGATTGCTCTGTCTGAAAGAACAGTGCAGAAGAATTTGGTTCTTTACTCCTCTCTTGAATGTTTAAGATGAGAAATAATGTAGCAGCAGCAAGGAGGCATCTGAGCACAGAAAACAAAATAAGAGTAATGGAGCATGTGTGGCTGTATTCTTGAGCCCATCTGGAAGACACTTGACAAATAAAAATAGTAGCGAAAGAGGGGAGTTTGTGGCTTTTCTTTTTTTTTTTAAGAACTGTGTTTACAGTTATGCAGAGATTGTGGTGACAAAAATCTGATTGTCTGAGATGGGCTAGCTTTAAAATAATCGTATGTTGCACCCTGCAAGGAAGTTAAGGTATTTTAGCTAAGTTGCTTATTCTTCTACAAATGTATATTACAAGATTTTCACTTTAAAAATCACGTGAATGTCTGTATTGTCTATATTTTGCATGGTAAAATAGCAGAACATCTAATTTGCTTGTATTTTTGACAACTTTCAGTGCTCCAGGCTGAAATTACCCATGCTGTTACCAGTCCCCTCCAGTCAAAATTCATTGGAAGGCTTTAGCTGAAGTAATTTAACCATCTCAATGAGATGAGAGAGAATGTTATTTCTTTTTCATCCCTTGCAAACAATACTTTGGACAGCTCTGATGTTCTGCAGATTTTGAGCTGACCTTGCAGTTTGGAAGGAAGTAATAGCTACATTTCAGGTGTTGTGTTGGTTTGAAAGCTATGGTTTCTTATGTCACTACTCCAAGTAACTCAGTAACGCGAAGTTGTATTTGCAATAGAACTAGCTACTCCTTTCAGTTAGCATTTCTAAAAGCTGTGGCTCCCACCGGCTGTGCTTCCAGAGACGTTGCTGCATCTTTTCCTAGCAACTAGGACTTTTAGCTAGAAGAGAATCACAGACAAAAGGGAAAATTTGAAAGGTTGTTTTACCTTGCTGAAACAGCACGGCTCTGACTTATAAAAAGAAATGGTTCCCATGTTTGTACTACATCAGATTGTCTCTGAAGAACAAGATGCAGCAGAAACTCTGGCTTCCAATTGTCATGATTCTTTAATTAAAGTTAAACATTGCATTAAGCATTATGCTTAGTTGGTAACCAGAAATGAAGTAAGTTTTAAAAGTTGAAAGGAATGTTTCTAAAGAGACACAAATATGTAATTATTGAAGCTGGAGAAAATGTCATAGAAAACAATCATTACCAACATAGGATGTATTTACATGTAGAAAATAAGCACTCTTTGTTTTTCCCTTCTTTTCCTTCTAAGATGATTCTTACTTCTAAGAGTCCTCAGAATTTGAACTGGGAATCATATATTGTGTCTGACAATCTGGAGGTTTGGGGGTGGGTGTCTGGTTTTCTTCCTATACTGAGGCAGGGAGCTGTCCTGATTTTGGAGGTTTTTAGGTTGGTTTTTTTTTCAGTAATGCAATTGAAATTTTATTTTTCATCCTACTATAGCCTACTTTAGCTCCATTTTGTATACACGCATACTTACAGGCAGTGGTGTGATACTCCTACATTTTGTACAATGCATGTAGTAGGTGGAAAACTCATGTTGCAGAATAGCGTGATAAGCAATATACCTTCTGATAAAATTCTAAACAGCAAGTTACATATTTTCAGTACAACAACATATTTGCAAAATTGTTTTCTTTTGTTCCTCATGTTAGTTTAAATTATGAAATGTACTTTCAAAAAAACCTTTTTAATAGTATGAAAAATCTGCTGTTATTGGAGAACAGATGGACCAAATAACATAGACTGAGATCTCTTTTGTTGCTGTGCTGTATACATTTTGGTTTGGGTTTTTTTTTTCCCAAAAGCTATGAAAATGGAAGTTTATAGCAATACCAGCTTTAAAGCTTTCTTTATTTAATTGAACTGGACCTAAAATTAGACTTAGAGTATTCTTGGCTCTGGCATGAAGATATAGACGTAAAGTAGAAGTCAAGATACTTTCTGCTATTCTTCATATGTTTTCCTTACTGTGGCAAGGACATTCAGAGTCCCTACCACTGGAGCTGCAGGGAGTTTCCAAATGTATACAAGAACTTAAAAAGCAAATGCAATATTCTGTCGGATAAGGGAAGAATACAGGGAGAGTTTCATATAGATAGCTTCTGAAAGCAGAAGAGGTTTTAAAAGGGACTGTGCTGTAAAACTTCCTTACCGTGGAGCATTGGCTTTGGAAGTAACTTGGTACTGATGATACTTCAGTATCATCAATGAGATAGCTGCTTGGTTGCAGTTTAACTGTGGTTTGGGTTTCTTTTATAACAATGATCAGAGTGATGACAACATTATTGAAAATCTTACTCTTGCAGCCACTAATATTTCCTTTTTTAATTTAAGTTTATTATTTCCCTCTGCTTCTCAAGCTGCCTTTCCCCATCTAGGGCATATGTTTGGTCTGCACTTGCTTCCTGAAGTATAATGCAGGCGTGTGTTTTTTAAGTTATATCTATAAGGCTGAAGGGAACATTACCCTCCTTGTTTGACCTCCTACATGTGATACACAATCCATTAAATCTCATGTAATATTTAAGAATTTAATACATTCTTTGCATAACATAACAGTACTGACAAAACACTGCTCCAAGCAAAACTGCTTACACAAACAGATCATCTGTGAGCAGTGGAACTAATGAAGCCGTTTCCTGTAGATTTGTCTTACATATACTAACTGGCCATTTCGTGCCCACAATACACCCTGTGCCCCTTCCCTCTGCAGTATCTGCCAGGCAGTGGTGGGGCTGTTGAGATGGGTGCAGGGGGCTGGTGGTGGGTGCTGACCAGCCTGCTCTTTGTGGAACACACGGGTTAAAATGGTGCCTCCAAAAAGGAATCCTTTCTTCGGCCATGGATTTTTACAAAATGTGCAGCATCTTAGTGTATCTGAAATGTTATGTCTTTACCAAAGTTCAGCTGAATTTTACATCCTGTACAGAAGGTCTGCTCTCTGTTGGACCAATTACATAAGCTCCGTTTCTTCAGGAAATCAGACCAAAGAAACCCAAGCAAGAGGTTTCTTAAGTATGGCACAAGTATTTTGTCTTTTCGGTGACTGTGTTACTTGTGCTGTCCATACAAAGCACAAGTATTGTGCTTTCCTCTCCTTCAATTCATTCTCTTTGAGTTTTGTGCTGACTGTATTTCTGCTTTGCAACAGATGAACATCTTTGCCCTTTGGCTGGCTTGTGTTAGTTGCCAGTTGGGCAATCCACTGAATCACAAACTCGTTTAGGTTGGAAAAGACCCTTTAAGATCAAGTCCAGCTGTTAACCTAACACTGCTAGCTCCACCACTAAACCTTACCTGAAGCACCACATCTACATGTCTTTTGAGTACCTCCAGGGATGGTGGCTTAACCATTATCCTGGACAGCTGGGTCCAATGCTTGGCAACCCTTTCTGTGAAGAATTTTTCCCTAATACCTGTTCTAAACCTTCCCTGGTGCAATTTCAGGCTGTTTCCTCTTGTCTTATCACTTGGTGCCTGAGAGAAGAGACTGACACTCACCTTGCTACAACCTTCTTTTAGGTAGTTGGAAAGAGCAATAAGGTCTTCCCTGAGCCTCCTTCTCTCCAGGCTAAACAACCCCAGGTCCCTCAGCTGCTCCTCGTAAGACCTGTGCTCTAGACTCTTCACCAGCTTTGTTGCCCTTCTTGTCCAAATGCTCCAAAAACTCAATGTCTCTCTTGTAATGAGGTGCCCAGAATTGAAAGCAGGATTTGAGATGTAGCCTCACCAGGGCCGAGTACAGGGAGATGATCACTTTCCTAGTCCTGCTGATTTCTGATACAGGCCAGGATGCTACTGGCCACTTTGGCCGCCTGGGCACACTGCTGGCTGAACAGTTACTCTGAAAGAAAAGTAAGTATTTATGTTCCTAGAATAGTTACTTTTAGGATATTGTAGTCAATGGTTTTTCTATTGTATGGCTGAACTAGAATATAGACTTCAATAGTGGGATACATAGTTGTGAGAAGACCTGGCAGTGAAAGTAAGCACAAGGTGATGTCTGTCACAGTAATTTGTCTTGAGGACCTTTACTTCTGTATGCCAAGATTAATCCTTTTTCCTGGTCCTGCTTGCTTCTCCTTCTAGCACATTTTAGGTTTTGAACTGCCAAAAGTATGCTTAGTTTTGGACATCAAGGAGACTGCTCCGTCAGCAATACTGATTTAAGCAGTACTATAGTCAGTAAGACTAGCAGTTTCTATAAATACTTGTCAGATACTATTTTGCCAAAGCATTTCTAAAACTGTTATTGGTTCTTAACTGGTGCAATATTAAGCTGCTTTGTGTTAAAGGAAGAGACCTTGTTCTGTGTAATGTGTGTTTTGAGAAACATTTTGAATTAAGTTGATATTGGAGGGTAATTAATATAATTTATGTGGGTAAGAGGTTTAAATGTAGCATCAATTACTTTTATAATCACTGGGACTATCATCAGTCCAAGGTAACTAAAAATTCCCCTCTTGTTTGAGACGACTAGGTGGCCAATGATACATGCTTGTGTTGTAGGTTATGAGAACATGGAGAACCTTTCATTTTATGAGATTATACAGTACAGTCATACAGTGTAATAAGGCTGAGTTGTTACATATTTTGTCAAGGTTAATGTTTAGTGGATGTTTTCAATCACTGATTAACCAAAACATCTTAATGAGATGTGTTATCATGTACAGATCCTTTTGTGTGCATGCTAACCCTTTAATCTGTATTACGATATGCTTTTAGTTTTTAATTGACTTATCCTAGTAGCTTCCAAAGGGTTATCCTTAATACTAGATTTGACAACTGATGGAAGTTTTATGTGTCACAGTAATACAGTATCTATCATCTAGTGAGATTCTTACTGATACTGTCATGAACAACTTTCATTATATGGGAAAAGCTTCCACGTGGCATGTTTCTTAAAAGAATTTAAGTAAGAAATACTGGATTAAAATGTCTGACTGCAAATTCTGAGATGAGAAAAACTTTTACCTACTTTGACTTGTGCTTGTGTAATTACACGGTTTCGTAATGCTAAATGGGTGTTAAAATTATATCAGATAATTAATGTGACTGTTGATTCATTTCTCATTTGAAATCATGGCAGTTGAACAAGTGAAGATTAGTCCATTTAAGCTGTTAGTAACTCTGAAATATAATATTGGTAGTCATTCAGGCTTTTAGGATTTCACTGAATGAAACTCTAAAGAAACAGCAGTAAAAGCACTTGGTTTGTCTGATTGGTCTTTATAATTTGGACTTAATTCACAGGTGTATCCAAATAGGGCTCCCCCTCCATGAGAGCTTGTCAGGTGCTGCTTGCTCTGTCCATATACTTCAAACTTGAGGTAGCTCCATTGTTTTGAATCAAAATTACATTTCCTTTGTGCCCTTTCATCACCTTATATTTACTATTTTCTTATTACTATGGTTTCTGGAAATAAATTGGAGGACAATTGTTTTGAAAAACCTAAGCTATATACAAACAAGTATTTCAGTGTTTAAATGGTACAATGAATAGTTTAGCCATGAATTACCTCAGAGCTCATTAAAATGCTCAGTATTGGTTTTGAGGTTAATCCCATTGCAGTCCAGAGTATCTTGATTGCTAAATCAGTGGGAGTAGAGAGGTAGAGCTCTTGCTCTACCAGTAAAGGCTTATTTTCTTATGCTGGAATTTTGTTTCTTTATTCAACTACAAATTCTGTTTGCATGTGGAGTTTAGTTAATTTTATAAAGCTGTTTCAATATGGAATAATGGTTGGCAGTATATACAGTCACAAAATATTGTTCTTCAGTTTGTAAGCAGTCTTCAGGGAATGAATTATTTTTTACTTTTTCAGTTCTTTTTTCAATTCTTTCTATTGTCATCAATATATGGCTGAACCCATGTTTTATATATAGCTCCTTGTCCAGATGCTGCTGGGCATCTGTCATCATGTGGGCACTGTCAAGACACTCATCACCCTGCTGTCTGGCCCCTGGCACAGTCTGAACTCTTCTGTCAGGTAGCAGTTTTCATCTCACAGTCAAGACACTAAGATACAGGAAGATAAAGGCACAAACCTAATTTCCTAGATGTTACAAGTGACTGTGTGTGTGTTCGAGACATCATGGCTTCCTCCTCCTCGCAAGAAAATTTCATGTAGAAAATAGATGTGCATCCAGTAGCGTGCTTGTCCACCTGCCTCTAGGTCATATACCCCAGCCACAGGACTTTACTGTTGGAAGAGCTTTTGAGCAGGAAAATGCCATATGGCTCCACCTAGAGAAGTTCTGCTGTTTAAGACAGAGAGAGAGGGAAGGTAAAAAGGTCAGGTCAAATGAGTGCATATTATTAGAAAGTAAAAATAAAATGTGAATGTGTGTGAATGTACATGAAAACACACTCTTACTGAAACCAATTTATGTCAGATGTTGTAGACTTGTAAGGTTTGTTATCTTCGTCTACAGAGGAGAACACAATGGGTCAAAGCAGTTAATGTAGTTCGTTGCATGTCAGACTGATGGTGGTGTCTTGGTGAAAAGCTAAATCTGTGGATAAATAATTGTTTTGTAGTCCAGCTTTGAGGTGTAACCAACTTCACTGTTGCTTTTTGCCTTTTACCAAAGGCCTTCTCCTTTTACTTTATTCAAGCACTACTTCTGATGTGTTCTCAGCTTTTATTTCTGCTGTATGGTACAGGATTTGTATTAAGGCACAGCAAACAGTGTCAAAGTAATGGATGCTTTGTTTCTACCTCGGCTTTCAAAACTTGATGTTAAAATTTGTTAGCTTTATGACATTTCATTTGTTCTTATCCCCTCCTCTGTTTTCTTGGCATGTTTTTCAGAATGTGTTTTCCAGCACCTCTTTATTATCCGTTTTTGATATTTAATGCGCTGTTGTTGGGAATTGAGGAAGTGTTTCATCCAAAATCACTGCAGAACTTCCTTCCCATGCTGCTGCCAGAAGTGCTGCAGACTAGCTACTTAATTTGCACTGGCAAAAATTCAAAGGGAAGGTCAGCTGGCCAGGTTATTCCCCTGCGAGACTTCTGTATGTCTTCCTTTTAAATGCCATTTTTCTTCTGTCTGTTCTACTTTTTCCCCTTGCTTGTCCATTGGGAGGTAAATGGCTCCAGCTAAGCCGAGTGGTGTGAATCATTACTTTAAGGTGGAATTCTCACAATTTAGCATGTATCATGAGAATAGTTTCATGGTAGTTGAGGCTATTTACGTAGAATTTTTAACATGTTGTCAGGGAAAAGTAAATCTGGCAGAAAAGGAGCATTACAAAGTCGGGTCAGAAAAACACAGATGAAAGTGGCAACATCTGGGTGCAGGAATGGGGAACCAGACCACAATGCCAGAAAGACCTGTGAAATACAAATTCACAGAAGGATAATGAAAATGAAAATTCAGCAGCTGAGATCTATTCTCATTATGTGGTAGCTACACTGGGTGTTCTGTGTTGCTGAGCTCCACTGCTGATGTAATTTAGTTGATATAATATGAGCACAGCTTCAGTGCACTCAAGTTTGGTCAAATTTAATTGTGTATGTTTAAATTGCTAACAAGCTGAGGGTGCGTGATTGCATCTAAAGGCGCACAGGTTCTCTGCTTCTCCATAGGGAGAGCAGTTGTAATGATTCCCAGCACTGGTGAGTTTTATTGAATTCCAAACTACAATAAAAGTAATTAAAAAAAAAAAAAGTGCTAAGAAAACTCCTTTGAGAAACAGATTGCATAATGAAATTGTGTTTCTGGATTCCCCTTATTAATATGGTTGATAGAGGGTTTTATGCTTGATAAAGGTAAATGCTGAGCAGTGTTTTCCTCTTTCAAGGATACAGACATACAAAGTGCACTTCCATGGCTTTCTTGAACTGGGAATGGGTTATTTGGTCATCAAGGGAAACTTGAATGCCGAAATTCTTCAGGGTTAGACTCTAAAAACTCAAGTGAACTAAGGAGTAGGAATTCCAAAATCATGGATGATCCTGGTTGCTGAATTTGTAAGTTTCTTTACATCTTAAAAAAACCCCAGAAGAAATGTTGTCCTATGAAGGCTGAAGCTATTAACTAAATGTTACACATCTAGGTTTTGATATCCCTTCCTGTTATTGCAGTAGGAGAAAACCTTAGACCAGCAGTGGGTTTATCTGAGGGACATCAAACACAAACAATGCTTCCAAGAGTGTTAGAGAAGCATTATGAGAAGATTTGGGACAAACTTGGAGTACTGATCTTGTGAGATCCTGTGTTCCCTGCCTTCATAGTAATATCGTGATTTTCAGTCCTGAAACAAAGGGAATTTCTCTTGATGTAAGCTGGACTCAGCCTTTCTTGCTGACCTCAGTAATGGGTTTAGTTTTGTCTTGAGCGAGTTTAAATCAGGTTGACATGCTGTGAAGTTGAAATCAAACATATGAATTCTTTGCTGGGCAGAAGTTCATTGAAAGAATGTGTGTGGTTTAGTTTGTGTTTTACCATTGAACTTACACTGCAGGAAATGGGTTCTTAAATGCAAGAACCTGGTTCTGTTCATCATCTTATTTTAGAAGTCTCTTAGTTGTTTGGATTTTTTTACACACACCCCACACCCCTCTATGTGGGGAGAAATAAAGCTGCTTCTGTGGTGAGGATGACTTTTTTTCAATGCCATACATGAAGGGAGTATAGCAGAAAGACCATACCATCTATTACAGGTCCTTAGGTTCCTCTGTCAGTGGATGATTATGAAGAAAAAGGGGATGAAAGCACCAAATCCAGTTACTTGGCCAGATAGGGAAGGACTTGATGAAACCAAATAGTCAGTAATTCCCCGCTTAATGATATTCAGCAGAAAGCTGAAATAGGCATTTTGGGGTACAATGAAGAAAACCTTTTCTAGGTTTATTTAATGTAGATTATAGCCTGTCAAGTTAAATAGCAATGTTGTAATTACTTTGTTTAGTTCTATTTTGAATTCCTTCTGTTAGTATTCAGGCTGCAATTAACATACTAGAGCAACCATTGTTTCTTCTTGCATTCCTTTACTCTTTCAACGGTCCATGTGAGATTGGAAAAACCATACAATGTACTTGCATCTCTCTGAAAAGAAGCTATTTGAGCTAGTTTAAATTTTGGTTGATGTTTTTGATTCATCTGGATGGGATACTTCCCATACCTGTGCACACATCAGTAATGCCAAGAAAATTGTAAACAGACACTATTTATGATCATCAGGATGAACACAAAAATGTGGATAAATTCAGCTTTCAAGTAGGTGTGCACCATTTCATTATAATTAGGTGATGACTCATGGAAATGTCACCAAGACAAGAGCTGTAAATGAGCTTTTGAGGACTACTCTACGTGTTTACTTTGTGTCAGATTTCTAAAGACGCTTGGTTATACCTGCCCAGACAAAGGGCTGGGTGCCTGGGCTGCCTGCAGACCTCGACTTGTGAAGTTCTGCACAAGTCTGTGCTGTATTTTCAGAATGGCTATCTTTTTATTTTGAGCTTTTGTTCCCGAGCTTTTTATTTTTTACTGGGTGGATATGTTCATTATGCAGTAAATCAGTGTTTAATCTACACAAATAAGATGCTCCATATGATCCTAAAGTGAACAACAAATGCATTTATTTTTAAAACCTTTTATTTATAACTAGTAACTTTGACAGAGGGTCTTCAGTTCTTGTTGTTCACTATTTCAAATGAGATGCTGGTGGAGGTACAGTTTTGGAGCATATGTTTGGTTTAGCAAGGTTGATGGCAGAGTTGGGAAATGATCTTCCTTCAGTAGATCTGGAAAAATCAGTGTTTTCTTCAGTCGGGAGTCATCTTTCCATTGACCTGGCTCTGTTACCTGTAGATTTGTTTCCTAAACAGATGTCCAGCTGACACTGGAGAGTATCACAGTGTAATAAGCAGGTCTGACATTTGGGAGCCGTGTTTGGCATATTAATCAGTGACTAGATAGTTGCATTTATTTGCTGAAACGATCATGGAGCTTCAG
>NW_009912534.1:63783-68577 GCF_000696875.1 Nestor notabilis | reverse complement strand
AGCAGGAATTCTGCATTATTTCACTTGTTTTGAAATGAAATGGCCCCTTGGAAGGGCATTTCTGTTGGTGTTTTAGGGACAAGATGTGTTACTGGCCCTTAATAGCAAATAGAAGTATAAATTGGCTACTGGAAAGTCTTTTGCCGAAGATCACTTTAGTTTTCACTTTAGTTTCTTTTGATGTATTTGTTCCTCCCTGGTTACTTTTCAAAGAGAATGGGTTGTAAGTTGAGAGTAAGGATTACACTTTAAATATATTTTAACAACGCATCTATTTTATGTATGAAAGTTCTGTTAACTTCAGGAAAGATATATTATTAAATTGTCTAGACATGCTCTCGGTGAGTTCAAATTTTAAGTACTCCTCTCCACCAGATCCCCAATAACGGAAATAAAATGAAGTATATTTAGTTACTGGATTTCAGAATGGGACTTCAGCTGTAATAGGAACTACAGCTAGCTGTGTCGTATCCAGTCCGGACTAAGAGATTTGAGAAGAAAGCATTGCCAGCTGGAACGTGCGTGACTGTTATCTGCTTGTGTGTTGTAACAGATGTTGAGCAGAGACTACTTGTCAAAGGTATCTTATAGTAACTTTTAAAGATGCTTGTTTGTTTCAGTACATTTTTCTTGCATCACTAATTTTTTCCATAAAGCCAACCACAAACTGCATTACTGGGGACTCCAGCTGAAACTTGCGGTGAATAGGAAATAGATTAAACACAGGTTTTCCCTTTTCTCTGGTTGCCAACAGTGATGTCAGTAGTTTTAATGATCCTTACCTCAGCTCACTGCAGCCCTCGCACTCTCTATTAAACACTTGTCTTCTGCACTGTTTTTATATGTTGTTAAGGAAATGCTGATGGCTGTTGATAAGAAACAATGAGGTATCCAGCTGATGACTTCAATTCCAAATAAGGTGCTTCCGCCTTGAAACATCCTGAAATAGTTCACTGGGGAGAGAGGAGATTCAGATTGTTGTGTCAGAAATCTTAGAAATATTCTCCTAAATCCAGAAAACTTCATTTGTATGCTGAAATTGAGGGTGGGGCTTTTGGCTCTAAGTTATGCACGAACAAGAATTCCCTGGGTTGAAGGCCTTATAGGTTGACTGTATTTTCAGTGGCCTTGGAGGACTGTATTTTCAGTGTCTTTGCTCTCAGAATGGCTGTTTTCTAGGCATCCTTGTGCATTCAGACAGAACAGGCACTGCTGTCCTGTAGTAGTAGCACAGGTTGTCATTCTCAGTCACACATTTTTTGTTTTGTGGAAAGAGATTTGTCAGAGCAATTGAGGATTTGAAAACAAATAGTTGCAGTCAGTAATTTCAGATGGTCTGTAGCAAAGTCTAAATTATTTTTCCATCACATGATGAGAAGAAAACAAAAGCTACTGTTACATTTTGATCAAGGGGTGAGAGGCAGATTTCCGTGTTGTACTGCTGAAGATCCTAGAGACGCTATTATGAGCTTGAAACTGCTCAATGCCCTTTTGTCCTGTCACACCTACAGCTAAGCTTGTATGAAATGCAGCCTGTACCATTTGGTGTCCTAGATGTTTCTGGCTCTTTATCCCAAGTCTTAAACTCTCGGATATATCAGCCTTGGATATTTCACTCTTTTTACACATGCACAGGACTTGAATATATGAGAGTGTCTGGATTTCAGTAACTGTGGATTTCCTCAGTATTATTTTCGTTGTGAATTCCTCAAGAAGTGTTTTGTTTTTCAAATAGACTTCTTGTTCTCTTCCTTTGCTCTTCTGACTTCTGAATCCAGGAATGAATGCCTGCTAGTAGCAGCTGTGATGACTTCTTGGCCATATTGGTTGAACTGGTGAGAAATTGGTTGGACAGGCCATTACATTCAATACATGATATAATTAAGTTTAGATGACCTGAATACTAGTGGTGTAATACTTGGCTCTGATATGGAAAAATATTATTTATGTACTTACGATCTCATAGCAGAAAAATATATAGCGATGTAGAAGAGCTGTTACGTGCTTTCCCTTCGGCTTGCTCTGTACATGCTGGGCAGGTCGGGCTGGGGGGCCCTGCTGGTGGGCACCCAACTGTTCCTCTGGCCATGCTGGACAGGAGCTGAGTGTGAAACACCCGCCTCAGATATGCATCGTGCAAATCACGCACACTATCCTTCTGTTTAAATGAAGCCATTTCTCCTTTGTCGCTCGTCTTTATTAATAAAGTATGGCATTACTGGCTAATTTTAGGTCCAGCATAGTTAAAAGCTGCAAAGCTATGTGAAGCTGTATATAGATATTTGGGTAGGAACATTCCTGTAGATTGCAATGTGAGTGCAGAAGAAAGTTGAAAGTAAATAAGAGATCTGTGAGATAATTCCCCAGGGAGTTTTCACAGCATACCACACATCATTTGCAGGGATAGGCTTTCCTTTTGCTTGAAGGACCACACAAAGTAAATTCTGTTTCTTGGGCAATTAAAGAATATAGGACAGGAGGTCTTTTCAGTTTTTTTAACTTCAGCATGTCTATGGGAAGCCCTTATTTGTACTGAGGAAAATGCACTGTTTACCTATCTTTTCAGGAGCATAGTTAATATCGAATATAGAAATAGACACACTTTTATGTAAAATCTAAGTCTTGCTTCATCAGATTTTAGGCAAAACTCCTTAAATGTAAATGATGGCAGTTCTCTAACCCCAGTTAAACCAAAAATAGTATTCATTTCACTGGTGTGTTGTTCAGTCCCCAGTGGGCATGGCTGCGTGTGACTAGTGCGAAGAGAGGAGGACAGGGCCGTGGCCTGCGGTGGCTCGGGGATCGCCTGCTGGTGCGGCCGGCAGCTGGCTGGAGGTGCATGTTGTGCAGGTGGGCAGTGGCCAGCTATTGCACGGAGTCTTGGGTGCAGCAGGAGGCACCCCATGGTGCCCCTGCATGTGACCTCAACCCAGCATCCTCTAGCAGGGTCACCACTCTGCTGGGGGCCCAAAGCATCTGCTGTGGGATTGTCAGCAGGACACAAGGTAGATGGGCACCAAGGGCGTGCTACCACGCACTGTGTCACTGGTGATCAGAGCTCTTGTACTGATGACCTGCCTGTATAAAATCAACTGAGAAGCAGAGCTGAGGGGACTTACTGACAGAGACAGTTGGACTGTGTTCTAAATTAGGGAGCCTGGAGCCGAGAGATGAGGAGAGCTGGTGGGACAGGGCCAAAGGCAGCTTCTGACATTCATTCCCCAGTAAACCTGTGCTGTGCATTATTAGAGTTGCAGGACCTTGTTATTCACTCAGTCCTCTCTGAGAGAGAAGCAGAATGTAGATAAATGTATGGACATTAACAGGATACAATTCTGGATACGGGGTGGGTTTTTTGTAACTTATATGTCAATAGGGAATGGTAGTGCTCCATTCCTTGGTCATCCTTCTCATGCAAGCTGTGGCATTTGCAGGTGGCCAGGAAGCCCTCCATAGTATCTAATGAATTTTACTTGTAGTGGGTGGAAAAGCCAACAGCAGGCTAGAGGTTTTGAGCTTTTCTTTCTCTTGTCATAGAAGCTTGTCAGAGTTAATTAGTATGGACACTTAAATTGTTTCTGCTTAGGTGAATCTCCTACAAGTTCTAAATGTGTTTCTGACTGCTTTGAATTTTATTGCCAACATCTGTTTTAAATGCTTTTGGGATTCAGATGCTTGAGTACAGTTCAACTGTGTATGCCATAATTTTTCAAGGTGCTAACATTTTCAGTTTGGATGATAACTCTTTTAAAGGTAAAAAAAAAAAAAAGGAGGAAAGGGAGGGCAATAATTACAGAAAAGCTTTTAAAGTGCCCATGATGCTAATTTTCTTTCTCTTTCAATTTCAGAATGATGACCTATACAACCTCAGCAAATCCTTTTAACTCATGGGTATCAAGACTATAAATGTTTCATGCTACCACAACTAGGACCTCACCTCCTCCTCTTCCTCTGTAGATGGGTACGATGCATCCAGTTCAGTTTGTTTACTTTACACAAACCTCAGGAGTTAGTTGACTGAGCTGCACATCCTGTGTTGTGCCAAGCAGAAGCACTGTGACACCTGGACAATGAGTCTCTCTTACTTCATCCTCTACCGTAAGGACTTAGCTGGCCACAATGAACTGATGTGCCCACCACTACATCATGGTGAGAATGGGTATTTTACTAGCACATTTACACAACTTCATTTGCTGCTGAAAACCTGTATGACAAATCATCATTGTAAATTATTACATACAAAACTTAATGTTGGTTGAAGAGTATTAAATATTTAACATAGGTTTTGATTTATACATGTACTTTTTTAATTAAAATGTAACTTTTCCTACAGCACATCATTTTTGATGTGGAACTGAGGTATACTATATTCTGTTGTAAACAGAGTGGGAAACCTGCTTAAAACAAGGCTTCTAAGAATAGAGTAGGGTACTATTCTTGTTTTAAGATTGTAATTCAGAAAATAATATAATATGAGTCATTGGTCCCTGGGCCTTGATTGTACAGTCATATTTACTGATACTATCAGTTGTAAGATAACCCTGATGTTGAGTTGAGTCTTTCCAAAAGAAAAAATAATTTTGTACTCCGTGTAAGATAATAGTCTGTATTAACTACAATGAAGACAAACATTACTGTATATGGTATTTACAAGTGTCAACTTGAATTCATCAATTGCACAGGTCAAAAAAAAAAATCAGAAAAAAGAAATCAAAGTCTTCCATTGTATATATTGTAAAGGAAAAAAAAATCAACCAACAGAAAACAACAAAATGAAAACAAAAAAGGGTGAAC
>NW_009912534.1:45253-63752 GCF_000696875.1 Nestor notabilis | reverse complement strand
TTTCCCTGGAATGAAAATGTGGGTGTTTGTAAATTCTGGAAATCTCTTTCTATATGTAATAAACTAGATACTGTTTTATCTGCTGTAGTGGTTTTGGGGGTTTTCTTTGGTTTTCTTGGTAAGCTGTCTCAAATATCTCAATTTGTCCCACCAGATTTCTTTGATGTTTCCATTGTGTGTAATCAAGAATGGCTGTGGATCACCACAGCTTAAGAATAAAGTCAAGTGTAATTAGGTGTAGGAGGGAGTATGCTTCCTTGAATTATTTCGCTAAAGCTCCTGTTTCAGTTTTCTGGAGACTCTTCAGGATACAGCCCTCCTTCCACTGAAGTTGGTGGAAGAGTTCACAGCAAGTGAAATCACTGGAAGCCACAGCAAGACTTCAGCATAAAATTGAAAAAACATTGTTCCAGTTGATTGTCTGGAAATCAGACAATCTAACAGCAAGAGGAAGGACGAGGAAGGATTCTTCTGCAACTGTCCTCTGCTCCACTCTGGTTCTATGCAGATAGAAATTTGGTTGCACACAGTATTTGCAGAGCCTTATTTCTTTTGGGGACTGGAAAAATACCAAGATCGTGGATTTCCAAGTAAAGCATTGTTGAAGTGATAATTGAACTTGAAGCCATGTCAGGTCCCTGTCGGTCCTTTCTGCTTCTGTGAAGCAGCTCCATGGACCAGTGCACATTTGACAGAATTCTTGTTACCAGGAAAAGTCAGGCACTCGAAGCACCAGTTCTTTATGTAGGAAGGCTCTCAAACCCTCAAGGAAGGGGTTTCTTCCCCTGAGATGTTAGTGATGTCTGGGGTTGGGCTGTAGTTAATACAGTGTCCTCTGCTGATTGCAACATAGATGAAAGACCATTGCACAGCAATTTTTCACCTCCCCTTTTGCTGGCGGCTTATCATTCCCTTAGATCTCCTGGTATTATTACACATACATAACTGCTTTGACCCTGTCAAGTCAAAATATTCACTTAAGAAAGGATGTGCAGCTTTGGAGTACTTAAATCATTCCAGATCACTGGGAACAATTGCATGAATGATGATGCTGGCAGACTGGTGGATGTTCTTGCCTGGTGAAGCTGCAGCCTGAGTAGGACCTGCAGCTGCCACAGGCCTTTGGAAACCTTGGCCTTTGCTGACAGAAATCTCCTCCCAAAGAGGCTGACACCAGTCAGTAAAAGACAAGAGACTTTGCTTCTTTCCCATGTAGGAAGGGGCAAGTTGATCCACAGTAGCTTGCCTATTACTCATGATGAGTATTGGTGTGATTTTTCTTTTCATATCTAAGAAGGCAGCACTTGCTTTAAAAAGAAAACCACATGCATCAGACCAGTATTTAAATTTGTAAGTAAGTTACCCATTTTCATTTATCTTAAAATCCTTCTTTGTTTTTTTTTTCCTTGTGTGCTTTTTTTTTTTTGTTTTAATGGTGTTTTAGTTGCAATGAAAACTTGTATATGTTCTGAAGTAAAAACATAAAAACAAGTCACGCCAACCCCTTTGCCCACAGCTTTTTCCAGCTTAATGAATTAACATAAATGTTCACTGTGTTGATTTGGTTTCTAAATATTAGCCTGTGTTGATGTTGAAGTGCCTTGGATAGAACAGTATTTTATGGCCATTGCGCTTTGCTTTGTTTCAGATAATTTGCATGCTCTGGCAATTACTGAAATAATAGGTTTGTAGACACTGGAAGCTACTGTTAAGTATTAAAAGGCATTAGTGAGGTACATTTAATCCTGGTAGAAGTATTTCACGGAGAGCAAATTTTGTTCAGAAAATATGAATTTTAAAAATTTGTAGGAATTAGCACTGGTCATTACAGAAAGGAAAGGTGTGGGGAGGATGGTGCTGTCTGGGGGGTTTACATTCATGTTAGTAGTAATGTACAGCCAGAGAAACAGCTTGTTAATTATGTTAATGTGCATTGTTTTTATGTTAATCGGGTTTTTTTCCTAGTAAAATTAAACATGCCTATTTAGCAAATGTTTTCAAAAGGCTTTTGAAGCAAAACGCATTCATAACCAAACCTGAGACTCTTGATTCTTTTCCTGCATAGATTTTTATTCTTATAAATTGCAAACTTTAATAAATAGACCATTATGAACCAAACCCTTTTAAATTAAAGCATAAATGACTCAAAAATATGGTACTACACTATCTTATCCTTGTATGAATTCTTTTGTTCTGTCTGTCACAGAACAGATTATCATTTCTTTGCATTTGAAAATGAGCAAATGGGATCAGTCCTATAGCAGCTCGTAAAACTCAGATGCTCAGGAGTTTATTTTGCTTTGAATTTTTTTTCAAGTGGAAGTTTCTGGTTATTATTTGAGTTCCTTTCTGTCTCTATTACTGGGGCAGCTTCAGTTTTCAAAAACTCTGTACTGAATGCATTTATTAGTGCTATTGGTTGAAAATGAGTGGGGTTGGAAAAACCATTTGAAGCAGTCTCTGGGAGCACAAGCAAACTTACAGACTTAGGTTTTTGCAAGGCTTGCTGTGTTCAAGCTCAATTTGATGCTGAGTTGGCATGTATGTTGTAGAACACTAAAAATTTTTGTCCTTCTAGTTTTGATAGTAACTTCTTTAATAAGTATTTAAAATGTCTCCTATAGTGTTTTTTAGGGGTTTTTTTCCCTAGCAAAAGTGTAAATTCAGAAAGCAAAAAGGAAACTCAGGCCACATTTACAAGCATATTCCAGTGCTGTAGCCTTACTTTTTGTAAGTTTAAGAACTAAGCATCTGTGTCCATCTTGCTACCAGCTGACTTTTAGCTGAAGCTATTATTCATGCTTTCTATTATACTCAAGGGCTGTGTAATGAGTAGTATGTGCTTAAATGGGTCCTATCAACTTAGTGTGTGCCCTATTTCAGTTACATAATTCTACTCTGCAGAAACAGATTAATGCAGCAATATGAACAGCCTTCACATTTGTTTTTGAAATGATTAGCTGAAGCTAGTACTTGGTAGCAGCTTAAGTACATGTCAACTGCTAATTGAATCAATCTGGATAGACATTCAAGTGCTTTGTTCTGCAATTTGATTCACCTAAGCTAGCTTAGTTTAAAGAAGCAATATTGAAAATAATGAGGTTAAGGTGAATCTTTTGCCCATCTCGTGTGATCTTGAACCCATCTTCGGATGCAACTGATGGGGATTTTTTGGGGGTTGGTTTGGGGATTTTTCAGCCTTCAAGACTTTAGGCTAGTTCACCGCTGTGAAGTGAAGGTATTCACCCTTGTCCAGTTCACCTTATATTTACCTGCTTATTAGTGATTTCATTGAGTTGTGACTTTGAATATACCATGAATAAGTTGTCTGTGAACTTACCAGATGCCTGTATGAAATTCGTCTCCATCCTGTAGGATGGAGAATGGAAAAGAGTAGAAGTGGGAAAAAAATCAGGGCTTTCAGTTCATAGAAAAGCTCTTCCTTTTTATTTTATTTTATTTTATTTTTTTTAAATCTTTGTACCTCTAAGGTGACAACTGTTCTCAAAAATGATGAAATGAGGAATCTGAAATGGGGAAGACCATGTCATACTCTCTTCTGTCTAAATGCATGTTTTGGGAAAATGTTTACATGTAAGAGGAAAACTTGGAGGCTGATCAATGACTACTTGAGAAAGCAGGCATTATTCTAACTTCCAGGTTGGAAGTTTTGTATCCTACATTCGGACTGGCAGTAATGGGATAATCAAACATTAGTGTATGCCTGCACTGGGCAGGCTCAGATGTTGCAGAAAACAGCCCAAGAACTCTGCATTTGTACTGCAAGGCAGAGTAAAGCTGGTACAAGGCCTCCTGGCAGGGGGGTGGTGTGTGGCACTTGAATACGTCGTGCCTCACAAAGCTCACTGGTAACATGTTATCTGTAAAAGGTTCTGTGCCATTCTGAACTCCTGATTGGAATTTTTAGATGGTTTGAAAATTGGTACTTTGCATTACCCAAGGGTCACAGAAAAGTAACTGTTGGGAAATCCCCCTAATTAATTTATGGCTGCTGCACAACCTGTAAAAAGGCTCTGTTTGGTGGGTGTGCCTCTGGCTCTGGATCCCCAGAAATCCCATTTCTGCTCTGTTAGGATACTTGGCAGTTATATTTGGAGATGGGCAGTACGAGAATGAAATAAAACCTGTATGTCTTCTGCAGATTAAACCAGTTGAATATATCTCGGAGAAATTAAGTTATCTGTAGGCAGATAATCTGTGTTGAATCGGAACAACAGGAAGAGGAATTATTATGTATCACAGCTTGAAAAATTATGGTTATGCTTTTTCAGCTACTCTTAGGCCCTACTTCTATCTACAGAAATTGAAGGACTGATCAGAGGAAAGGGACCTGACTGGAGAACTCACCTACTATGTTTATAGAAGGTAGAGTGTTGCAAGACAAAAAATATTAAAGCAATAGTGCTCCTACAGAATTGATAAAAAGTTAAAAATACCAGATAAAGTCTTTGATATTTTTGCCAGTAACTTCTTAAAAGGAAAAATTCCTCCTTACAGCTCTGTTCCTCTCCGAATATCCAAAGGCTTGTGGCATTACAGTCTATTGTATGCAGCAGTCACAATCTCTGCCTTTCTTTTATACTTACAGTTTTTAATTTCAGAATCGGTCTGGCCCCATTTGGCTGTTTGATGTAATGATCGAACCCTCCAGGTGTGGAATCGGGGCCCAAAGTCCCTCCCGCTGTGCGTAGCTGTGCTGTACAGGGGCTGGGGGGAACTCTGAGGGGCCCTCTCGCTGCACTAGGAAGTGGCAGCTCCTGTCTCCCATTCTCTATTTGATTTTGTTTGTTTGTTTGATTTAATAACTAATTATTAATTAGACTGAATAAAATGCCGGTTGCGCCATGAATTATTTATTGTCAGTAAAATACACTAAAGCTGAAATGTCAGGGGGTTTCTCCTCAGTTATTGTGGACAGCGGTACTGCCCTTTAAGTTTTCCTCGCTGCAGTGGTAATGCTCTGGTTTTCCACTTTTTTGAATGCTAACTGAAAGAAGAAATGATAATTATAACCATTTATCAGTTCTGTGTTTCACCTTTAGCTGGTGGATTTAGACGAGCATTTCATTTTTCTTTAAACTGTTCTTTGGAAATTTGATTAATTTTGAGAGAAAACCCCAGCATTCCTCACACTTCCCGAGTCTCCCTCCAGGCAGCGGAGGTGTGTGCAGGGCAAACGTGTCATTGTGGCTTTTTAACTCAGGCCAGATCTTCTGAAATCAACAACAGGTTGTGGGCTTTTGTTTTTGGAAGGCTGATGGAAATAAGGTGAGCGTCCAGTTCCTGTGGCCACAGTCTCAATCTAAAACATGGACTGAGCCCATGAAGGGCTAAGAAGTGGTTATTTGTCCTATAAATACAGATATAACTAATGCCAGAGAAAAAAGGGTGTTCTCTAGCTAGATACTAGATACTCCTGTGGTTTCAGTAACTGGAACTGGCATATCTTCTCTGTAGCCTGAAGGCCCTGTGCACTGAACCTGCATGTTTTGCCACCTCCTCAGGGGCAGCCATTGCTGTCTAGCCCAGCCCGCCATTTTACCACAGCGTCTGGCTTTCCTCAGCTGCGTGAGAGTAATGCAGCTCATAATGTCAGTGTGCCTTTATCAGTAGCATGTTTTGCATTGATTTCAGCTTCTGCACAGTGTGTCTGCGATTGCCATAATGCAGCCTGCTGGTGGAGTTCTTGCCAGCTTCCTTTAGTCATGCAGTCCATCTCCTTCATGCCACCTCAGCGGGATCCCACAGGAAAAGGTAAACGGAAATTCTCTTCCTCAGTCTGCTGCCAGGGAAGTTTGCCTGGGCTTCTTCCTTGTCAGGCTGTCTCTGGGTGAAGTGGCCTGATAATCTTTTGGCTCATCACCAATCTCCCAGTCATGTGGCTATCCTGAGGGTTGTCATCTGAGGTGAGGGAGATAAGGAGAAGGGTCTGAACACGACACAGGGATGTGAGAGAATAAGAGACTTCTGCCTGCTGTGTTATTTTTAAAATTGGAGCTAAAAATGAGCCGTGAGTGAGCTGTTTGTTCTAACTTCTTCCAAAACATTGTATGAACCTGGATAAATAATATTACTGGTTTAGTTTAGTGTATGCAAAATGAAAATAATTTTTGCCCTTTTCACCAGGAAGAAGGACAATTGTTAGGGCGAGTAACTAAAGAATATGAAGTATTCGACTCCTGCAATGTTGGGTAACACAGAAGTGCTTGTAGAGAAATTATGTAAGCTTTGTCATTGCAGAACACTAGTACTGTGCAGCCCTTCTTACCTCTTCAGATTTCAGCATCCACTTCAATGTTTCCTGTGTGCTTTTTAATATCACCTTGCTCAGCCAGAAAACTTGGTTGCTGAAAGGTTTTGTTCTGTGTTTAGTCTGGCAGTGCCACTTATGAGTTTCGTTAGAACTGTTGCACAGTTAAGGTGTTCTCACCAGAACATAAGCATTTTAAGCCAGGTCTGCAGTTCTCGAAAAACCTTCTTTGTACTCTATTAATAGAAGTCACACTTGACCATGGCTCAGGAGACCACTGTTGTTCAGGAAGATCAGTGCAATGCCTGCTAAAGATTCGTTAGAGGGATTTTTACTGAACAAAGCATATAAACTAAATACAGAAGCTTAAAACAAGTATATCCTTTAAGAATGGCTCTATACACACATAGAAGTGCTTTGGGGTGTCTGTGTTTATTTTTCTAGCAGTTTCATTGTGAGCTCTAGGAGCTCTATAAAATGAAGATCTTCAAAGCTTCCTTCAAGATACAGTGCTCTTCACTATTGTCTTGACTTTGTGCCCTTTCAAAACAGAATAGAAGCCTCTTTTAGTCAGTGAGCTGGTCATCTTCCTCCTCTTGATATCTCTTTTCATGGACATTTCAAGAAGGGAGCTTCCTATTACTGAGCTTCTCATCTCTTCTGAAGGTGTTTTTGTTTGCTGTCCTCTTTTCTGTGAGCACTTTAGCATCTGCATGTTATTTGGCTGCTGTATGCTGACTTTGGGGACAGCGCTAGCTTAGTGAAACTGTGCTAGCTAGTGTGAAACCTTGCCCTCTACACAGCTGCTGCTACTGCACTACCACAACATGCCAGCAAAACTTTCTGGAGACATCCTGTGAGCAATATCGCTGAGTTGACTTGGACTTAAATGAACCAAGAGTAGGGGAATGTGTGATATGCTTAACTTGAAATTGTCACTGAAGTCAGTAGATCCTGAAACTACAGCCTCTCCATTTTACTCTGAGTAGATAGACTTGTAGCATAAAATTTTGTTGGGAAATAAGAGTCATTTTACACATGATAGAATTATTTGGGTTTTAAAAGACTTTGGACTCTGTGTCTTAGGCTGGAAATGACAGCCTGCTGGAATACTGGGTGGTTTTACCTAGTTGAGTTATTTTGTTCCTGACTAGAGATGTGGAAAGATTTCACTTGAAGACATCCAAAATAATAACTGAACTCAACTTTTTTTTTTTTCTTTTTTTTTTAAACATCATTTAACAAATACAGTTTTGAACATGATTACATGGGTAAGAACACTGCTCAAAAGGTGAACCTTCCAGCGTGAGACCTATTAAACTTATTCTAGCTTTAGAAAAAGAGAAGCAAGAAACTAGAAGACTAACAGCTCAAAGAACATGCTACTTTCTTCTTGATGGGAACCCAAATAAACTTGGTGTTTGGATCTGTCTCTTTCACACTGTATGTTACACACCTTGCTAGCTGGCATTACAGTGAAATTGTTTCCTAATGAAACTTCCATCCCTGTAAAATAATCACATATCTGCTAAGCAAATAACATTGTCATAGCTATGATGTGGGTTTGTCAGTCCATTTTCTCAACAGTGTTGTTATTTAAGCAGGATGCTTGTCATATGTAACAGTAATATAAATTGATGCTGAATAGATTAGATCTTTTAAGGAGAGCTGCGGTCGACATCTCTAAGAATTTATTGGCTTTTTGGGGTATTTGCTGGGGGGTTTTTTTGCTGCTTATTACATTCATGTGTGTGCAGAGTAAAAACCACTTTCAGAAGCTTGTCAGTGAAGTAACAATGATTGATTGCATCACAATAGACATTCAGATAGGTACACTAATAAATTCATATTTGATCTTCATGTAGACACTTCAAGTGTCACTTTCCAGCAATCAACAGCTCTTCTAGCTCCAGAGGTCACCAGAAGTTATTTTGGGAAATTACAAGAAGTACATGCTTAGTCTGAAACTACTTAAGGCCAATTCTTAAAAAGAGGAGTTAAGCCATGAATGACTTAAAATTCACATAGATAACCGTCATTATATTATAATACTTGCCTAAAAAATATTTCAGTAGCAATAATGAGAAGGAAATAAGAAATGAAATTCGAATGAAATGAGTTACAAGTCCAATGTGCTCAAATTCTCCCTTTGTCATCTTTGCATATTTTGTCGCTTTCGGTATTTCTGCATATTCTTTCTCAAAGGAAACTTTACCAGCAAACAAGAGTCAGATTTCTCAAAACTATCATCTGCATTCCTTGGTTTCTTCTCTGTTGTTTTGTAAGGTTGACAAAGCCAAATTTAGATTGACTTTCTTTGATTTAACAGCCTCCGTGTTCTAGTCTAATTCCACCTTTAGTATACCTATTTGGTGCTATTGCAGTGCTGTGGTCTAAGTGTAACACTGTATGCATATTCATTTATTATGAAGGAAAATCATTTAAAAACAAAATTGTGAGAACTTTTAAGGCCATGCCTTCAGGAACAGGTTTTACCTCCTGTGCTCCTTCACAGGAAATGAAAGGTCAGGAGAGTTAAAACGGGAGTGCTGATTTTGCTGCAGTAAAATACAGTGCTTCTGTATGATCATCATTTTAAATTACTTCTCCAACTTTGTCACTGCCAAAATTAATCAGGGTAATGTGTGGCAGACTGAACTGAAATACACAAACACAGTAAAGTATCCTGACTTCCTAGGTTAGGGAAAAGAAGTGTTCATTCTGAGAAGGAGCTGAATTAGTAGAAGATAATTCTCTACCATGCAGAGTAATCCATAAGATATTAGTGTGCTGGTTTGTGTTGTGTTTTGGTTAAATAGTGAGGCTTAAAATGAGGCAGCTTAAAGTAAGAGGGAGTTCAGTGTCATAAGGATTCTTTGGGGGTGAGTGGGGAAAATAAAGGTTATCTGCCAATTGTTTTTTTTTGTATGATAATGGGAACCATGCATAGGTTGGTGTGGGAGTATGCTGTGCACAGGCATCCATAAACCAATGTCGTGAGGCACACAGCAAATAAAGACATTCCAGATTATAGTTATTTGTTTAGTTGATTCCCTGGTTTAGAGACAGTTTAAAGAGCAGAGAATAGAGGTAACTATTCCTCACACTAGCAAAATTTGAAGGAACTGAAAGCTAGGTAATAGGCACAATCTTGGCCATGTGCTTATGCAGGGAAGCTGTGGGTTAAGAAACACAGCCAACAAAGTCTGGAAAAAGCCTAACAAAATCCACAATTGTGATCTTTGCCCATGAAACGGCATGATCAAAGTGAGCTTAGATGCTGAACTTAAGCCTGATCACACCAGAGGGATGACTCTCTCCTGACTGGTCTTATCTGGTCTCTCTTCAGCAGAAGTGACCTCAGGAGCAAGTTGCACCATGTCACCATAGGGCTCAGACAGTGGTCACTGCTGGCTGTGGCCATGCCATTGGCCCTCCCTGTGGAGCATGCGTGCTTGCAAGAGTGGTGTGATGGGTCTTCTGCCCAGGCCCAGGCAGTGGCTGCACCCAACCCTGCTCTAGCAGGAAACCATCCGAGCGCCATCAATCACTCATCCCTGACGCAGGGAGTTAGGGGCCACCGTTCAGGTGTACAGTGGTAATATATACCTGACTAAAACACATGGGAGTTGGGCTGCAAGCTGCTGCCTTGGTCGTGGTAGCAGGCAGAACATGTCATGACTAAGTAAATTCCTGCAGCCCACACGGTCAAAGTGGTCAGTCCTCTTTCGGTTTTATAGTTTATGAATGTGTTGCTGGGAAATAAACACAGGGCTTGTGTGCTCCAGGCAGTGTTTAAAGCTCTGTCTTGCTGTTGTTTCACTGCATCACAGAATCCCCATCACAGATGGTAGCCAGGCCAGAAACAAAGCTTATAATGAATTGATGTTAATATTTTATCTTTTTTAACTCATACAGTTAGATATTTTTTTAAACAATTCCTTGCTCATACCATGTTGCATATAGTGTGTCCCTGTGTCCTCTGCACCTGCGTGGGAAGTCTGCCACTGCTCCTAGAGTGACGTGACCTAGATTTTAAAACAAAAACTGAACCCAAGAGGTTTTCAGCTGTAGGCTTACATTTTCACTGGAACTGAACTTTCCCAAAAGTACATTGGCCTTGATCAAGGTCTGGAATGGGTGAGCCGAGTAGGGAATTCTTGCAACTCAACCCTGACTTTCAGATCCAGCTAGCATAATTATAGTTTAGCTACTGGCCAGTGGTACTGCTCTGCATAGCATCAAAGCATTCTTGTAAAACATTTTGAACTACTCCCAGTGACCACTTCTGTGGTTGGTATATAGTAACTTCTGAGCACACATTCAACTGTGCCTTGTCCAAAGAGTTTTGCTGTTTCTATATAGAGACACCGGCAGAGAGCCGTGTGAATTACCCATCTACCAAAAAGCTCAGTTGTAAAGACTGGATAATTTGACTGCCTGGGCATTGTGGCATCCATTGCATAACTGTACTTCAAACGCTGTCTGGAGTCTGTGGCAGCTTCCCAGGCAGGGTCTATCATATTGGCTAATGCCTCCGGAATGGGCTGTATCAAAAGCTTTAGCAAATCAATGCCTACAGAAATGTAATTTGACTTTAATCAATTTTATTGTTAGAGTGAAAGAGGAAAGCATAGATAAAAGCTTTAAGAGTACAGAAAGGAAGAATTTAATTTGTAGAAAGCTAATTAATTTGTTATTTAGCTGTGCTTTTTCAGTCCTTTAGTGGAGTGCACCTTGTTTAAAGAAACTGACTTGCTGGAAGAAGACGACAGTATCCATAGCAGTGTTGTTTCTCTGTGCAGAAGTTTGTGTCAATTACTTGTATTTATTTCCTTCTTTCTCTAAGGACCTAAAATATGCTAAGGTTATTCAAAAGAAACAACAGGAAGGAAAAAGGGGATCAGGTGGAACTGTCGAAGATAAGGCAAGAGGAAATGGGAAAAGCATCAGAGTGGCTGTGTCTAACAGAGTGTGTGTGAACGAATGAATGTATGTTTGTAAAACCAACGAATGTTCCAACAGCACTAAGCTAACCAGAAGTCACAAACCATCCTTGAAAACTCAGATCTATTTTTATCCCTCGACAGCCTCAACATCTGTATTTAGTAGGCATTTATTCATTGGTGAATTACATGCAGTTATGTTTTTTGTATGGGGTTCCGTTATGGTTTTCTTTATGTTGTAGTTGTGATGCACATGTTCTATGAGATGTATTTAGAGATTATTATCTGCTGGACAAAACGTTGGCTTGTTTGTGTTTCAGAGTATGTTAACTGTTCACCCAGGACTCAATTTCAGTAACAGACCTGTTTCAGAGACGTGGTGCAGAGTTCCACACTTCCTGTTGAACCAAGGTAAGTTTCGAGTTACTTTCCTGCAGGTCATAGCCATCCTGGATCTCTGTCAGTGTAAAAGAGATCAGTAAAAGAGATCTGTAGAAGTCAGTATATGATTCTTGCTTCTTTATCAGGCTGCTTAGTAAATTAAGTAATCCTCTTCTATTGCTGTTTGATTTGAGGGATATCTGTTCTAGAAAAACATACAGATAAATCTGCCTACCTATTTAGATATCTGAGGAATGTCTATGAAATTAAAAGGCTAAATATTTACATTTAACTGCAGTCATTGCATATTAATTCCTGTTCCTGCTTACAATGTGATGTGCAATGAAAGAATTTAAATAATGAAATTTCCTAAAGATGTATGTAGATTATCATAGCTGTCAGTCAGCCTGTTCTGATAATACTGTGAATCTGAGCATTAATTTTCAAACATTCTCCTTTTCCTGGTTTTCTATCACCTTGCTGCCTGCTATTCTTAGCTCCTGAGCAGTCAGCATTTGGATTGGAGGAAGATGAAAAGTAGGTGTTTCATGTCTGTGTTTCTGATTGAGGACAGCTTAAAAGCTGGAGAGGTGCATCTCAGCATTTGTGGGAAAAATCATGAATATGAATCAGAACTAAGCACTATGTGTTTTCCATTTATTGTATTTACTTCAGGTGAGATTTGTATAAAGTAATTAGGAGTTACTTAATGTGACAGACATAGAAAGTGTCTTTATTTTTGATTCCCAGCTTTTAGAATTGGCCTTATTTCCACAAGTGCAAGGCAGTGACAGGTGCTGTTTTTACATTGGGCTTTGAGGTTGTGGCACATTTCTGAGATGCAAGCCATTTGCTGCTACTTCTTCACTTCTGAAACTAACTTCTTAAGGTATTCAGGGCTATAAAAAGTGATTTATATTATTCCCGGATATTGTCAGTTATGTACAAAAAGCCTTGTATTTTCAGGAAAAATACTGCAATTCTTAAAGCAGAATTAAAGAGCAACAGACCTAAAAATAAAAAAAAGAAAGTTTGCATGAGCTTCCATGCATCATTTGGGAATTTAAATGTCTTCTGTTTATTTTATTATGATTTGCAGGGCTTTTTCCAGTTTGTTCTGTTGAAAGGAGGTAGTGCTGATAAAGAAACAGCTGATAAAGAAAAGCTCCTGCTTGGTGTGAACTTGTGCCTTCAAGTTAATAATCCACATATTTAAAAGTGTGCATGCACGTAAATAACAATTTTTAAAAAGAGAGAGAGGGAAATGCTGTGAGAACCGCTTCAATGACTTCATGAACTTAAGTGCTGACTGCTCTTAAGAGTTATGATCCTTCTGTTCTATGGTGAGCATTGCTGTAGGGTCATATTACTAGTCTTTGTGCTGTATATATTTCTTTGCCTTCATGCAATAAAAAGAACCCCTGCTTTTATTGTAACCATTTCCAATTTGTAACAGATCAGCAACCCAGTGTTGTTTCTTTGGCAGGGTGAGGCCATCAAGACCTACCCTTTATGGGACTTTCCAGGTGATTTACTAGCTATGACTTTCCCTTCATATCACACTTGAAGTTTCATCAAAATAATTTGGAATGTACTGGGACCGAATAAATGGTATAGGCTAAAGTATCTGTTTGCCAAGACAACCACAGTAAAACTTGCCAAAGCAAACATTATTGTTAGAAACATGGCTTGACCATAATACCTATCTCTGAACTGGAGTGGGAATGGTGTCATGGGAAAGTTTGTTCAAAAATATATGGGCTCATAGACCCTACATTTGGAGAAGAGACAGCATACGTAGTTTAAATAAGCTTAAACTGCAGCCAGTACTGTGGTTTGTGGCTGATCTTTTTTACCTGATATCTTTTCAGATTCTACTTTTTTATTTTTTAAATGTTATCTCAAGGTAATTCTTGATTCAAGATTTATTTATTTATTTATTTATTTATTTATTTTATTTTGAAGCTTGTTTCCCTCGTTGTTCTTTTTGAGGACTAACATTAGAGAAAGCAAACTGTGTTTCCATCAGAGGGCTTTCTTCCATTTTGCCTTTGAATTTTGTGACTGTGAGATGGCTCACAGAACATGCAGCTAATTTTTGGCCTTAGGATGTTTGGGTAGTTTAGCTTGAAGGATCATTGCAGCATTTGAAGTTAGGAAAAAATAAAGGTTGCATCAAGAGATTATTGGGAAGGAAGGAGGAAGAGGTGGGCTGGATGTTTGGCTTATCAGCTTCGGGCTCAGCACTGAAGTCAGATTCTCTAATTTAGTAGTGTCATCTATGAACAGCTCATACCTTATAAGTGGCTTAAAGGCTGAGGCTCTGAGAGGCAGTTTCCACACTTTGTAGTCTACCTGAAGTTTGTTGATAGAGTTATATTGGTCATGGGTGAGAACGACTGAGCAGGGTAGATTCCTCAGCATTCGAACCTTGAGCAGCCCCATAGAGGAAAATCAGCACAAGCTGATAAAGCCAGATGCTAATTTAGCTGAGAAGGTTTTTTCCCTTTATTTCTGTGAATGAAATGCTCGGGTGAGAGAAATGCTGTGAAGAGGAGGGTGGCAGCAAGAAATCCATGTGAGCACTTTGTCACCCAGGGACTGGACTGAAGTAGTATAGATGCAGAGCGCCAGATCAACAGGATAAAAGGGGATTAAGCAATCAGGGTAAGTTCCTTTTCCTGATAAACTCTGTGGAAAGTTTGCAGTTGTTCCCCCTAGTTCTTTAGCAAAGAGCTATGATTAAACAGCAATGCTGAGATTGTTTCTCCTCTGTATGGAATTTATTTCAGTGACTTCTGAAGAGGGAGAGGGGATGTTGAAGCATTAGACTACTGTGCTTTCAGCTGCCCTTTCCTATCCTTTTCCCTTAAGCTTTTCTATCAAGGATCATCCATATATATGCCATCTCGCCTCATGAATGTGTCTAGTGTTTCATTTTGTCCTTGGTTCAAATTCTCAAGTGGTTTGTGGGTTCAGGGCTTTTTTTTTTTCTTTTTCTTTTTTCCCAAGCACCAGTGCAGCTCATGTTTTGTTCTTCCCATAGTTTCCATCACACTGTGATGAATTTTGACTATGCTTTCACCAGCATAATTGTCACTTGTCTCTGTATTACAGTTTCTCAGCTTGTCATTTAATAACTGAAATACTAGGACATATAAGAACATGGGAAATGACATATATCACCCAGTTGTCATGTTTGGAATTGTAGCAGCTCTGTTGCACATGATACAGTTGTAAATTAAAATTTTCCATTGACCTGCAGCTTACGAGGGTATTCTCAGTACAGTATTTGCTTAGTCAGTTTTGCTGCTCTTGATATATTTATATCTGGGGGTTTTATATTCCTGTTTCTTATTTCATTTTGCTGTTACCAGTGAAAACCAATTTCTCTGGCATGCCCTTGCCTTTGGGAGGTGATGTTTGCAACTGTTCTTGAGATTAGGTGAAAGGTTGTGGTTGTAAACTGATTGGCAAAAAGTATCCAAAATCCTGTGTGTCTTTTCTAAGCTGGAAGCTATGAAAGGTGACTTTCCTTAATATCAAACGAGAAAGGAGAAAATTATGTCTTTTCAAAATGTCTGTATCTGAAATAATTTAGGATAGGAAGGTTTTATGAGACCTGTCGTTATAAATTCTGGGATTGATGTATTTGTCTCTTTAAAATTTAACTACAGCCGAGAAAAATTAAAGATCATGTAGTTTTGGTAAAGTAATATGGAGCTATTTTTGGTAACTAAAAAAGCTTGTGAAAAGTACCCACTTTCCACCAGGACTAGCACACTGAAGCCAATATGGGTTCTGAATCGACCCCAGTTTTGAGCGGTGACAGGCCCAAGATCCCTTTAAAAAAATCTGAGGTCTCAAACGCTTTCTGATTTGCTTCAGACTTTACAGGTAAGTTCTGCTTTGGTGCAAGTTCTTGAAACTCCAGACATGTTGGTGTTACCTTGCTGAAGCTGAGACCGTAGGTGTCAAAATCCCCTTTTGAAGGGAAGGACTGTTTCAGCCTTCACTAGGGAGAGGCTATTGTCTCTTCAGCATAAAGTAACAGATATTTCAGGAGTGCTTTGAAGTCGTGCCAGCCTCCTCACAGAGCTGTGAAACCCGATACCTCTGCTTTTAAGCTGTTTACCAAAGTACAAACTGTAGTACTTGTGGAATTCATTCACTGACTTCCAAACTTTAGTCTGGCCTGGGAATGGGAAGAAAGAGTTTAAGAAGAAGGGAATAAAAAAGGCTTCAGTGGTATGTGGCAGTTAACTGTCAACTTTGGCATCTTTTCAGGTTCGTGGCTTCATGCTTTCTAGAGATAAACTGTGACTTTTCCCTAAGGACTGGAGGATTTTATTTTCTTTTCCACTGCAGCTTTTAGGATTGTATGACTGTAGGAGCTAAGTGAAGTGCAGAACTAGCAGCATAGACGCCTGCCATGCTCTTAGATTGTTAATTTAAGGTTGCAGAACGCTTCTTGCAGCTTGTTTCTATATACTTTAGTTTCTCCTTGTTTTCCATTTGTAAAACAGATAAATAGGACCCCTCTGTCTGTATTACCATGCTTTGTCATCTGGGTTTGCCTGAAATCTTTTGACTCTTTAACAGGTGGAGCTGTTTTGTGGGCTCAGAGCATTTCTGTGCACCCTCTGTGACAGAGGGTCTTGTGTAACAGCAGAGAAGGAGCAACCCTTGGAGCAACCAAATCTTCAGAGAGTCAAACTTTGTTACCATTTTTGTTCTCATTAGAGCTCAAATGTGAGTGGGCAGCAAGGCCTCTGTTTCTGCTGTACAGCCTGTTGCTTTTGGTTTATTTCCACACAGTTGAAGGGAAGTATCCACTTGTGTCTCTTCATAGTGCTCTCTGGGCTTGTCTTGACCATAAAGGCAGGGCGGTTGGAACTAGATGATCTTAAGATCCTTTCCAACCCTAACTATTCTATGATTCTATAAAGTACATTTGAGTCAGAAGTCCAGTTTCACCCTAGATCAGGTCTTATCCAAATGCAGAAACCTTTAAGATGATGATGGTGGTGTTTTTACTTGGACTGACTGGCTTGTCTGGTCACATATGCCACAGCTCGAGTTAACACAGTTTGTCAGCTGCTAACACAGTTATTCTGTGTAGTAATCCAATCCTTCTGTGTAATGCAAGGGTTATTTTGCAGTGTGGCTGCTCTCTGCTAATGATCCCAAAGAGAGGGAAGGCAGTGAGAGACGTTCATGGCTTCCTACACTGGGGTGGGGGAAATGGAAAAGATACGTTTCTACTTGCTGAGGAGTGATATGACAGATTTTATGGACATGTAGGTAAATGTCAAAAAGCTCAGGCTAAACCTGAATTGCAGCTGCCAAGGAAGGAAGAATATCAAGGAAATACTTGAGTAATCAAGGTGGAGGAAAGTAGAAGTTTATTACTTAATGTGGAAATGGACAAATAGTAGGTGATGTATTTGATGTCTTTCTCCTTTCAGCTACCACAGAAAAGGTGAATTGTGACCACATGCTTGAAACAGTCAATTTTAATAAGAATAGGACTGCAATGGAACAGATCAGGTGTACTTGATAGATAAGAGAGGTTATGCAAGTCAGCAGGACTCGATACAATATCCTATAATATGAAAAATTTGCAAATGCTAATCTCTCTGCCATTCTCTTTAAGAAATGTGGAGTCTCCTGATGATACCAAGAAGGCAAATGCATTACCTGTGTTTGAAAATGCAAAGGCAGCTGAGGGGAAGGGAGCCATGGAGAATTAAGAGAAAGCTAATGCCTATTCAGTACTGAAACAGTGAATGGCATCAATCATTAGACGATACCTTAAAAATCTTGTCCTTACAAATATGATAAGTAACTATCATGGTGCCACTCTGTACTAGTGCTATTGGTCCTTTTTTCAAAGACAAGCTAGGACACAGTCCAGCATGACAATCTTGTAAGCAAATTAGGCTGGTTTTATCTATCGTGGTAAGGTGGGCACACCACAGACTGACACATCCCGGGAAGAACAGGGATTTAGAATTTCTAATCTGAAGACTGCCCAGGGAGGTCATGATAGCTTTGCTGCTGGAGTCTTTTAAAAACAGTATAGATATATGGCACTTGATTTTGCCTCAGAGGTAGGATATGGGCTGGATGATTTCCTGTGATTCCTTCCACTTCTCTGTTCCTGTGACTCTGTGACGTGAGGCTAACTGGGGAGAAATCAGCTGAAGTGCAAATAACTCAAGTTAACTGTGCACTGAAGACACAACCCTCATCTTAATAGCTGTCATTTTAAAACCTATCTGGAAAAAGGTAGTTTCATATGGTGATACTGTCCCAGGAGCACATCCCAAGATGAATGGCAGGTTCAATAATGATGTGGACTGATTGGAGAGGCTCCAAAGTGTGAATGATCTAATGACTAGGAAACAAACTTAGAAGGTGGACTGAAGCAATTTGGTTGTGTAGAGAATAAAAGACCAGAGGAAACATTACAAGAGTCTACAAATTCAGAAAAGGCTGTTCTAAAGAAGAGCAGTACGTTGTTTGCAGAGAGCAAAAAGCTCTGCAGTAGATGGAACATGAATTAATAGAACTAAGGTGCAGCAGAGAAAAGGTGCAGGGAGAAAAAACCCAATCCAAAACAGGGATAGCAATGCACTGGAAAAGATTGCTTGGGTGACTGAAATCTGTGGTGATCTTAAAAAGCAGGTGAGAGAAACACCTCTCAGAAAGGGCATGGAGATAAGTTCTCTTCCTATTTTGGGACCTGGGGTGGACTAGAGGTCCTTTTAGTGTTCCTATCTGATTTCTTTTGCAAAGATCTTTTTTCTTCTGGAGATACTTGAGGTACTTGGGCATTAAATTTGTTCATTTAAGTTTCAAGATAGAATTGTTACTCTCTGTTCCTACCAAAATTGTT
>NW_009912534.1:18709-45222 GCF_000696875.1 Nestor notabilis | reverse complement strand
TAGGGAAAGTAGCCAGGACTGCATGGAAGATTTTCACCTTTCTCTTGCTGTGTGTCTGTGATGAAGAATATGTGGAAGATAACCTGTCCTCTAACCCATTGCAGCTTGTGTATGGGAAGAAAGAGGTACTGTTTCTTCACATGAAATACTAGAGCTGTGAACAGATAGGCCATATTGAATATCCAGACATTGCAAATGAAACTGTTGTATGCAGTAGTTGTGTATGTGGATTCCCAATTAGCATTTGCAATGGTTCTTCATATAACACCCAGACTTGCATTAATTGCACATATTTAGAGTCTGTTGCCAGTAAAATTCTCCCATAACTGGAGCTTCTGTCTAAATTTTCTTTTGTCTTTTGGATATTAAACTGTTGGAGAATGTGATGTAAATTTAAAAAAAAAGAACACAAACCTGGATCCAAAATGTAGCTCATATTTAGGCAATGTCAGATAGGTTTTCTGAGGCTAGATCTGTTAAAAACTACAAAATTATCTGCCATTTCTGTTTGGAAGTTCAGAAGGAAGCAGACAGTTTGGATCAGGCAACAGTCTGCAGCGATGTGTCCAAAACAAGAGCTTTTGTTCCAAACTGGGCTGATGCATGCCACCAAATATGCAAAGAATGCAGGGCCGTTTGTGGTGCTACTACAGATACCATCACCGGAAAGCTAAGCACCCAGATTCCTGTTGAAATAACATAGCACCCAAATTCCCGTTGAAATAACATTGCAGTTAAGATGAAGGCAAGCAAAATAAGGGAAATCCAAAGCAGAAGGATGCCGTTGCCTGTAAGGACACTCATGTTTGATATAAAATGATGTCTGTTTTTCTTTGAAATCCGACATTTGCAGAGCTCTCCCTTAAGTCAGTGCTTTGGCTCAGGCAATTAGCTGTGAAACCGTTCAGGGTCAAGGGTCGAGGTTAGTTACAAGAAGGGGATTAAGAATTTTTGAATCAGCTAGTGTGATTTCAATGAGAAATCTGTGAAGGCTGCATCCCTTACATCAGGAAATGATGTTTTTCCAGTTGACATCATTTCCAAAATCAAACACAGCCATATATGTGAAAGCTTTATGTGTAAACATGTATGAATTGGAGGAGTTGTTGCACTGGCTTGTGAAAAGGCTCCACCAATGGTCCTGAGCAATTTCCATTCCAGATTCAGTGGTGTTTTGTAGCACCATGACAATTAACAGTTAAGATTGCATTCATACTTTAGAGTAAAGTGGGGTTATTTCTTGTTGTTAGGTATGAAAATAGTGCTTGAGTGGAACCAAAATAAACACTGTTCTTAGGGAAAAAGTTTGTATTTCTGGAAAACTGTATGGAAATGTATTCCTTTGGGAATTCAAGGAAGTTCAGAGTAACTTTCTTTAAATTGTACTTCTGTGTAACGCTTGAACTGTCAGGACATTTTAATGCTTGAAGCTCTAGGCAGGCATAGATTGGAATTCACTCCAGTAGGTTGACTACATTTAAAGTAATTTAAAGGAGCAAGATTTCTAACATGATGCTTCATTAGTAGTAGCTAAAGTAGATAAAGAATTAAACAAACAAACAAACAGACAACAAACAAACCAAACCCACACAACACCAAATCTGCCAAATGGCACATCTGAACTCTGACACTTGGCAGTTTTGGAGTCAGCTCTTTTGAGCAGCTGGTAGAGTTCATCTTCAGTAAAGCAAATATTTTGCAGAAGCAAGTTTATCTTTTACCCCAGAATTTGGGGCACAAGAGGAGCTGCATTTTGCAGGACTGTGACTCAAGAGGTTGCTCTGTGTCAGGATCACCATCTGCTGATGTTTGTCAGTATGTTGTAGGGGAGGTATTTTTCATCACCCATAGGGGTGAGCTCTGCTTGCTGTGGGTAACTTTTGAGAACTAATAAGCACAACTAAGTACATCTGGAGAATAGACATTCATAGCTATTAAACACCATGGTGTTGGCAGGTTACAAGCTCTACTCCTGCTGGAAGGAGGCTGGAGGGGACCTTCGTCTGGCCCAAGCTGGCACTTCTGATGCTGGAAATCAGAGTGTTAGAAGTCTGGGTGCCTGCAGGTTACCTGAATGGGTGTCACAGAAACAAAATGACTGAAAAATACTGATTAATATGTACAACCAGGCTGCTTCTGTGGCAGCAGGGGCTGGCACCAGCGGTGAAATGGAAAGCAAAGCAGATTAAACTCCCTCTGGAAAGATCAGTTGGTAAAGGCGATGATTTGGATTCCAACCTGCCTATTAGCCCATCTAGAGGAGTCACTGCAGAGGATTCCCCCAGCCTCTTTTTTGATGAAGCACTTAAGTGGTATAAAATCACAAATTCAACACAACTGTTATTTTACTGCTTTTCATTCAAACCATTTTTCAATTATGCCTCTTTTCCTTAAGCTCTTAGTACGTGTATCAGATTAACAGATTTTCCTGCCTTTTTAAAAGGAAACTGTGTGCTGATACCAAGCAAAAAATTTAGGGGAAAGGGACGATTTATTTCCAGTGTCTTTATCTTCCATCAATGACAAGATGGATCGTAAAATCTTCTCTCTCTTTGCAGAACCAAGTTTGTGTTTTAATAGATAGGTCTAGTCAGGGCTAAAAGGAAATTTCACAATTTTTTGTTGAGAAGGCTCCCAATGCTAATGAGCAGCTGAATCTGTCTCGGGGAAACAGTTTGTTACTAAAAATAAACTGCAGCCTAACTGTAACTAAAATCAGATTGCAGAAACCAAGCTACGCTGATTCCTGATTTCTCCTGCAGAAGGAGATGAATCTATTACAAACAGCTCTGATTATTACGTATTTTGAAATGTGCCAACTGAGCCCTGTTTTGAAATTAATCCACTTGTGAGCTTCTATGAAATACGCTTACAGCATTCTCCGGAGATTTTCTTCAGACTGCACAGAGCCAGCGAGGAACCAGTTCATAGTTATGAGGCCAAAAGGAAAAACAGTGCACATGAGCTATTTATAGAATATGAAGCAAAACAGTGTGATAAAGGGCAAATGAAAGCTTTCAACGAGAGGCTTCTTTTTGTTCCCAGTCACGTGGTCTTTACATGCAATTTATTTTTTACTATACAGTTTAGCAGGGAAATTAAATCACTTGACAACAGCCTTTTTCTGGTTAGAAAAGAACCTTTCAGTGTTTCTTTACCATTTATAATACACTCAGTTGCAGTCGGTGATGTTTGAGTGGGTTTGTTTGCAGAAGTTTCTGCAGGGGCCAGTGTTTTCCTGGCAGGTTCCAGCAGAAGTGGTGACCAGAGGTTGCCCTGGGGGAGCATTTGGGGTTCAGCATTGAAAACCAGTCTGCTGCCCAGGACAAAATGCAGAGTTCGTACTCATGAGCCCCAGATGTTTGGGACAACCGGATCTATCTCCTCTGAAACTTTGACAGTTAAAAACAGTAGTAGGAGCAAGTAAAGGGGAAGCCAACATTTCTGATTGCTTTTGTGCCCCATCACCCACTGAATATAAATGTCTTTGTTCCCTGTTTCTGCCCTTTTGTTCTCAATGCAAAGAGCAAAGAATGTTTCTGTCCTGGGAGTTAATCAGCTAAGCCTCATACAGGTATATTTTGAATATATTTCTTTTAGTCCTCACTAGTTCATGTTAAGTATCTGTGCTCCATCTCCAGGCGACCCCTTTAAGCAATTCTGACACTGAAAAAGCTTGACCTGGCTCCCAATTTGTGGCTTAGTCCTAGCACCATATTCAACTTTTTCAGAAATGTTGGAGTTGCCAATTGTTTTACGCTCACTTCAATTAGATACCTTACTGCCTAAGCGTGATGTCTCCAAGAAGGGAAATGGTGCTGAGGAGGAACGAACTGTGTCCTGGAGGCCCAGGCAGATAAAAATTAATGGCTTCTCAGATAGATTTCTTTTTGTTATGTTTCATTTTGCTTTGTCTGTGATAAAAGTTCGAGGGAGGCCGAGGGAACTGGATGGTTTGTCTCAGATATAGAGAATGACAATGATATTTCAGAATATTTTCACAGACAAAGTGATTTATGGCAGCAGCCTTTTTGTCTTGGATATTAGCAAAACATTTGAAGGTTTGCAGTGTGTGTGCTACCTGAGCTCTTCACAACTTCAGTAGGTCAGGCCATCACCCAGACTGTCATGTTTCACCTTTGCCAGATTCTTCAGTCCAGGGAGCTCATGTGTTTTCTTAAAAGTATAAATACTTCACAGTATTCTACATTGTGACAAGTGAAAGAGTGGATAAAATTTCAAGGCCTTAACACCTGGTGATTCTGTATGGAAGCTAAACACTGCAGCTAGGAAGCTGGGTAGCAAGGATCAATGAATGTGATACATCTATCTGTATTCCCATATGTCAGTCTCTCAGACAATTTCACAGATTTGCTAATGGGAACAAGGCTTTTCAGTAAAGCTTCTTCAGGGCCCTTACAGAGATGTGAATGTACTCCAAAACCCTGACAAATTTCCACTGCTGCTTCTCAGACACATGAACTCCTTCATAAGACAGAGGTCACTCTGAATTTAAAGAGATCAATGCTGGCTTCCTCCTGGGATGCAAACTCTTTTAAGAATTGTGTTTTATGTGTGTACGTGCATATATATCTATACACATGTATATGTTATTTTCAAATAGCCAGTGGAAATTTAGTGGAGTTGCAGGAACAGAAGAATGGAGAAGAACTAGTTGAATAGCCAGCACATAACCCAAACACTGCTGCTGAGTCAATCCCCAAGAAAAAAGCAGGGCAGTAACACAAAGCCAGAGTTGAAAGACCTGGGGCTGCCCTACAGAGCTGCGTCCAGTCCAATGCCTAGGAAAATCCCCACCTTCTATTCTCCTCTAGTATTCTTCCTGGACACTAAAACTGACCTAAAAAAAAACCCAACCAAAAAAGAAAAACTGGAAGAAGAAAGATATTGGGAAGTGTGGAGCTAAAAAAGAGAGTTATTTTCAGGATTGTATTCTCTGCAAGTTTTACTTTACTGGGCAAAAATTAAGCCTGTGATTTTGAATTTCTAAAATACGCTGTGATGGCTCATTCGGGTTGTCCAGATACGTTGTGCTCCCATTTCCCTCCACACCTTGAACTTCCCAGTCAGACTAATGTCATCTCTGGTGGGATGTTGCCTTTCCCACAGAGATGAAGTAGAGGAGCGAGTAGCCGCTATCGCGGCTGGTTGCACGGCGTGCCCAGCTCATTGTGCCAGGCAGGGAGGTGTTCCCACGTGTCATGCCCTGTGTGAAAGCAGCAGGGCCCAGGCACCCCAGCTGCAAGAGGCAGTGGCAGGCATGTGGAGCGTGGGTCTTAGGAGAGCTGCCTGAGCTTGGCTTTGCTTCCCTCAGATAGGTGTTTCTGTGCATGAAGCTAGTGCAGCTCCCCTCCTAAGTTCAGGCTATGACCAGAGCTGCAGTCAGGAGATTACAGATGGAAAAACAAAACTACCCCCCACATGCTAGTTCCCTTGGCAACAACCTGGAGCAAGGGTGAGTCCGAGAGAAGGGCTTTAAAGCTGTGGTGCTGGAGCACAAGTGGACACAAATCTGCCTGTCTCAGCCTGAGACTCATCTCTTGCTGGCGTGGAACAGGCTGATCCCATTCATTACTGTCACCTTCAAATATAAACCTGCTGGAACAGATAGCTTTTCACAAACCTATCCCATACTCCCACTATGTGCTGACAAACAAGACTGTGCTTGTAAGAGCACAGCATAAACTGGCAGAGTGAGTGTTCTTATTTTTATTTTTTTTTTTTTGAGATGTTCAAGAGGGACAAGAGACGCAGGCTGGGAGGGCTCCCAGTGCACAGATATTTAGCTGAGCTTTCAGCCCTACGAACTTCTTGGACTTGCTATGAGGTAAATCAGCCTATACTCAGAGAGACTTCTCTGGCACAAAGGCAACACTAGGACTGGGAGACTGCCAGACCTGCAAGTTTTACTGTTAATAGACATGTTTTGAAGCAAGCGTTGGTTTGTGAAGTATTATGTAAAGTGATAGGTCTGTTTCCTGAAGAGTGGCTAAAGCTTCAGAACAAAGCCTTTCATCTTTCCTTTGCAGTTACTTTTATAAACACTACTACAAGAAGAGTTTTAGTTTTGTTGTAAGAATTCATCTATGTCTTCCCCTCATTCCTTATATGAAGTCAGTGAAGTGAAAGTTCAGGTAGTTATCCAGGTGTCCTTACCCAATTTTAGGTCTAAGAGTTTCCAAAATACACCAGGATTTCTGGCTTTGGACTCCAACCCACAGGCACATGAGATTCTGATACAACATGTCTGCTTCTCTGCATTGTTACCTCCTTTTTCAGTGCTTTGTTTCTACTGCAGTAAGATTGAATTAAGCTTAACTATATCATCAGTCATGTGTGAGTATACATGCAGGTCTCTGTGTACACAGAAACAGGGAGATAGGAAATGCACTGTGATATTTATAGTGCCTAATATCTATATATTTGCATAACAAAATCCAGCCTGTTTCCATTTTTACACAGATTTGTCTGATTATTTAATCCAAAGCCTCATCCTACACTCAATTACTGCTGAGGTGAGCCAGCAGGCAGGAGGTGAGCTGAGTTGCGTTTTTTTAGACCCTGTACACGTTGTTCTTTTCTTCTTTTCTTCCCCTGCTCTGCCATTTGCTCAGCCTTCTTTCTTTTTTTGTGCTTACTGTTTTTTTCCTCTGATAGTTGGTTGTTTTGTTGGGTTTTTTTTGTTGGGGTTTTTTTTTTTTTTTTGGTCATCTTTTAGGTTATGAGGCTCTTGGGTCAGGAGGTCCTACACCTATCTGTTTACACTGCATCTAGTAGTATTGGGCTCTGATCCCAGATTTGGGTCTGTGTGCTACTGCAATGTGAACAATAATAACATTGCTGCTTTGGTGTGCAGTCAGGCTGGAATCACCATAGCTCTACCATGCTTGTGCGCAGTAGCCATTGCAAGACTGTTTTCTTAATTTTTGCTTGAAAGTTATTCTGTGTACAGTACAAATAAGCCACAGAACAGCAAAATAATAAACAGCAACAGCACAGCAAAAACTTTCAGCTGTGCCAATGGAAAAGGCATTTTCTTGCAAGAGCGCAATTGTGCTGTTAGCACTTCTTGGTTTGTTTGGCATCTTGGGATGTGTAAATATAACTAGTCCCATCTAGGTTATTATGAAGGGAGTATATTAGTGAGTCCGAGGTCAGAAACCCCCTAAGGCTCAAAGATAAGGGAAACAGGTGCTTTTTCAGAGCCTTAGAAGTTATGCTACAATTAGTTTCTTCCTTTCCTTTGGGTGTAATAATATATTAAAGTTGGTATATTATAGCTATAGTAACATTTATAATAAGAAAATATGCAAATACAGCAGCAACATAATTTTTCCAGGCTGCTTAGCTAGTAAATGGTTATGTACAGAATGGTCTTCAATCCCATGAATATCGTTCTGTCAGAGACAGCTTTTGTTATTTATGATGGCAATAAAACTACTGATTATTATTGGACAAATTTCTCAGATGTGGAAAAAAAAAAACTTCAGACATTTTACTTTCAAATCTTTCTGTATGTAACAAATGGTTTGGGGTTTCAGAAGTTTAGTCCCTGAGGATAAACAAATAAAGTTGTAAAGAGCACACCTTGCTAATATGATTGCTCCTTATTAGCATAATAGTTTTCAAATAAACAACCTGCTAGTGTCTCTAATAAGCAATTACTCTATGATGAAAACTGCAAATGGAGCCCACTGGTGGGTAACAGATAACAGTAAAATCTGTCAATAAAATAAACATTGTTCTGCCTGAACAGCTCTCTTTTTTACTCCAAGAGAAGAACGGAGCTGCCTAGGTATTTTTATAGGCTGATATTTGACAGCCAGACATTTTACAGCACTGCTTTTCTGATACGTTGCTATGAGGTTACGTGGAGTCTTCACGATGTTATTGTTATAACAAAATAAGGCAGAGATCTTTACTTAGTTGGAAGCTACCTACTTTGAGTACTTGAGTCAAATAAAACACCAGTAGGACAAGTTTTTGACCAAGAATGGTGATTTACCAGATTATTGGGGTTTTCTTTCATACATAAAATGAAGATCATAATTATTAATTTGGAGTCCATCTTATCTCTGAAACATGTGAATGAATGGAAATTGTGTCTCAGCATTCTTTTCTTCTTGCTATTCTAAAACATAAAATATCATTTACAGTGGCAAAAAGGTGTTAAATATATGCAACAATCTCACTTTCCCAAACATAGGAAAGTGTGAAAAAAATCGTAATTTTTCAAGCATAGTTGACAAACTATTATCAAAACATTTGGAGACATAATTTACATACTTGTCTCTTTGCTTTACCATCGATTAGAAAGCCATGTTGTGCTTGCTTTGGTCTCCATATTTCTACAGTCTTTTTTCCAAAATAATTTTGCGTATGTTCTCTTAGTTTTCAGGAAATAAGGGTATAGAATGTGAGAGGGTCACAAATCCCCAAACCTGGTCCTTTCTGAATTCCACTGTGAGTATTAGGTTTTTATTTTATATATAGCTCTGTAGGAAAGGGATCGTTTAAAGGAAAATCTTGAGCCATTCTTATCTTTGTTCCACTTCTGGACTGACATCACGGTACAAAAATGCAAGGAATGTACAGTAAAGCCTGGTGTGGGAAGAAGATCTTGGCAAAGGGATGATTAATGGTGTCTAAAAGAGAGAAAACACTTATGTAATAAATACAGCCCATGAGATTCAAACTGAAGAAACCATCACAGGTGCAGACTGTAAACAGGTCCCAGAGGAAAGAATATTGGTCTTTTAAAGGTGGACTCTGTAAACAAAGAGATGAGGCATAGGAAATATCCTTTCGTATAAATTTTTATGGTACAAATCAGTACATGGAGCACATAAGCACTAAAAGTGTTTATAAACTCAAAGAACATCCATTCTGCAGTAAAGCAGCACAAATAGTGCCACAGTGTAAATTTATATAGCGTGGGGAAGATGTGTGGTCTGGTGGCTCAGTTTGTTTTTTTGACTTTCACAAATGACATGATTTCTGCCTCTCTGGTTTTGTTTTGTTCCATTTCGCTGCTCTCAGCTACATAATTGTTCTTTTAGCTTGTAAATATTATGGTCAACCTCCAGCAAAGTTTAGATGAGGCCAATCAAATGTAAACAAGTGTGTCTGCGCCAATGATGTGAGTAAGCAAAGCCAGCTCTTGTGATATTTCCTCCCCCTTTTCATAACTCCCCTGGGACTGCAAGAGCTTTGCAGAGCCTGCTGTGGTAGCACACAGCCTGGGCTGCAGTTTAACTGCCTGTCTGGGATATTTTTCTTTTTTCTCTTTTTAATTTTTTTTTTTGGGATGGATGTATTTGAAGTAGGAATTATCCAGTGGAATGAGAACAATAGAGCAGAAAAACTCGCGGGGAGTGTTCTTGCGTCTGTCCATGCTTCTGTCCCTGGCCAAGAGATCGCTGTCTGCAAACTCAGCACAAAGTTAATATAGGTGTAATGTGGGGTCCAGAAGGGTTGAGGATGAGAAGTGACTTCTGATTAGCTGTGGCCTTATGCAATGTTGCAATGCTGTGGCACGACACTGTGGTGTTGCAACAATGCTGTGCGATGAGCTCAGACCCTGTGCTTGGCTGTGCTGGGACTGCAGTTTTCCAGCAGGCTCAGGCTAACCTGTGCTGCTTCACACTGCAAAGCCATCAACGCCACAGGTCCTGTGGCTTGGCAGCACTGTCATGGTGCATGGGTTGCAAGGACTCTTATGCTAGAATCACTGAACCCATTACTTTAAATTAAAAAGGCATACGTGGCATACTTTTTACCCTTGAATGTTATCTTTGAGTAAAGGGGTTTTATTCCATGTTACTCTACTTTTTCAGCCTGAATTCAGCCAACCGGATTTAGCAGCCCACTTTGTACTGCCCCTGACCTATAGGACATACTATCAGCACAGTAAGTGAATTGCATGGGCTTTCTGCTGAGTAATGCAAACACAAGCATGCAGGTAGGTTTTTCCTGCACACAAGCTCCCCCCCATTGCTTTGGAGCTGCTCACTGTTGTGCACTGACGCAGGCACTGCCTGCTTCTCTGCACCTAACTTTTGCCCATCTCCTGGCCTTGCCTTCCCACTCCAGGTTTGTGCCTGAATTCTGCTGTGTTTTTGCAGCCATAGCAGTTTAACAGTAGCAGCAACCTTACATCCCACATCTTGTCGCCTCATAAGCAGTGAGCTGTTTTGGTGGCCGTTGGGTCAGGATTTGCGATTAGATACTAGTTAACCTTTAAGGAAAAAAAAAATCCCACCAAAGTAATCATTGCAATGCTATTTATCTCCTGGGAATGGAGCCTGGGAGGTGTCTGACATTTGCAATATTATCTATGGGAGAGGAAGGAGCTGGGCTGTTTTTTCCCACAAGAAATAAATCTATTTTTGAGTGCAAAGTACTATCTTTGCCATGGGACCCAAAACAGTTTTCATTCACTGACTCACGGTCTCTGGAGGCTTTTCCCCTAAGCTGAGGAGGCAAATGCTTTTAGTTGATTTGCAGCTGGAAAAGTGACAGCCCAGTTAGCTGAAACTGTTAATTTAAAGGTAGAGATGTTTGTTACCTGTTTACAGATATCTTGGCTTTGAAGAAGCAAACAGTTTCTACCAGTCCTGTTCCTCTGTGTTTACATACAGAATAGCTGTAGGTTTGATCATAAAAGCTATTGGGTGAGAATCCAAAAGCAATCATTAGTTATTTGCAATTAAATCTGTCCAATAACCCATTTACTTAATTATGGATAAATGCTTGCTGATTAATCTTTCCTTCCCAAAAGACAATTTCCCCAAGGCCAAGGCAGAAACTACAGGAAAGTATTTGGACAGTGTTCAAGTTGCATCTCTTTTTGTGGTGTATGGCAGAGCCAGCATGGGTCAGTTTGGCAGCTCATGGCCTCAGACTGATGCATAGGATGCTTCATGTGCCTTTTTATTTTTTTTTAAAGATGAGGAATGTCTATAGTCAGCACTCATGGTCCAAACTGATGAAATACTTTTCTGCATCTGCAGTGGGTGTGATGGTTGGATCCCAGTCTGCCTTGTCCATATGGAAGGAAAGGACTAGGTGGCAATTGTACTGGGAGCTGCCAGTGTCTGTGCAACCTGGGAGTTTTGACAGGTATGGGATACTGGCAGCTGGGACCAGACACCTAAGCATGCTCTTCTGTTTCATTCATAGATTACATGGGGACCATTTAACCTTTAGACAAAGGCTTTCCAAATAAAATGTTTTACGAAAGGGAAAAATACCAAGGAATGGCATGTAACAATACTTCGAATTCCTCCATGTTGCAAAATCTATGCAATGAACAGGATAAGTCATTACCAAATGTGTGTAGGAGCACTTCGTTGTATTTCGAGTTGTTCTTAAATCTATATACCTAATCAGCTCTTTAAATTATGCTCCAGGCATAGTGAAGTGGAAAGAAATATTAAAAAAATGCCTACAGAGATCAAGTCTCTTGGTATTTTTGGTAAATGCACTGCTTTTGCTTTTGGTGGGGGTTTCATTAGTTTGAATTGTCTGTCTTAATGCTGCTTATAAGTTACTGACAGTAAAGAAGATTCTAAAATGGCATGTTACCGTGGAGTATTTTTACTGTTATTATATAACAAAGAGGTAACCCTCATTAATCCCAAAGTCAAAATGCAGCTTTAGATTTCTTAGAAGATGATATCTTAATTGAGCTCCACCTGGGAGATGACTGGGTTAAGTTCATACGATGTTTTTGCATAAGGTGTGGCTGTCAGTTAGGTGCAGTTGGTTGTTTTGAGAAACACAGCAAAGGATTTCAGCACAGAGAAAACGTTTTTGCTGCCTGTTCACCAAAGCCCAAGTTTTCTGTTGGCTTTCTAGAGCTTGGCTTGGCTGAGGCTGTGTGCTACAGTATGGCAGGGGGTGCATGAGCCTACGGACCTCTAAACATGTAGGCAAGCAGATCTGCAGGACAGCACACTGAAGTGAGATCCTAGCTGTATGTTGCAGTGGGCAGGGTACAGGCACACAATGCAATGTGTGGCCAGAACTTACAATCAGTACCTTGTGTCTTTAGTGAAGGAGCCTCTTTGATCCCAGTCTGCTTGTGAAGTAACAGCTAGTATATGTGAAGGACCTAATGCGGCTGATGATGTGATTTTTCCTCTTATTCTTTTGAATCAGCCTCGTGCAGAACTCTTGCTCAAACTCCTTCTTACTGATGTTTCACTTTTTCTGCTTTCCATTATTTGCCAATTACAAGAAGGAGGTCTTGTAACCAATGCAGCATTAATAGTAGATCTTAGAACTATCAGTAGTTTCAGCAACTCTTTCTGTTTTCTCTGCTTTCATGGCTTATTATAAAAGTGTCAATCTCTGACTGCTATCTAACAAACAAACTTCTGGCCTGGATCCATTTCCTCTTGGGCAGTTTGCCAGGAATAACAAATTTAACTTCAGCTCTCAGCTTAAGAAGTTTCACTTCACTGAGTAGAGTTCAAGTACAGTCTATTACCCTGACTAAGTGATAGAGGAGTCCTTTGATGTTTGCTTCTTGAGTGGCTTATACAAGCCAGGGCTTCCTGTAGGAAAAAGAACTGCAGCTGAAGGAAATACTTGATTGATCAGGTAACCTCTTCCTCTCTCTTTTATCTGAAAGTGCCTGAGTGCCCAATGACAGAATTATGCGGATAGAAAGAGAGACTTGGTACTTGCTTCACCAGCAGAAGTCACCTTCCTGTCCCTGACTTTGTTCAATATAAAGAAGTTCTTCCTCCTGTTGGGGTGAAACTTCTTGCGTTTTAGTTTATGGCTATTGCTCCTTGTCCTGTTGCTGGGCACCACTGAAAAGAGTCTGGCACCATCCTCTTGGCACCTGCCTTTGAGATATTTATATGCATTCATGAGACCCACTCCCAGTCTTCTCTCCTCTAGCTCCCTCAGTCTCTACTCAGAGATGCTCTGGACCCCTGATCATCTTTGTGGCCCTCCACTGGGCCCTCTCCAGTAGCTCCTTATCTTTCTTGAACCGGGCAGCCCAGAACTGGACACAGTGCTCCAGATGGGTCCTCACTAGAGTCAAGCAGAGGGGGAGGATCACCTCCCTCTGCCTGCTGATCACACTCCTCCCAATGCACCTCAGCATACTATTGAGCCTCCTGGCCGCATGGGCACACTGCTGGCTCATAGTCAACTTACCATCTACCACAGGTCCTTCTCAGCTGAACTGCTCTCTAGGAGGCCAGCCCCTAACCTGTACTAGTACTTGGGATTCTTCCTCCCCAGGTGCAGTACCCTGCACTTGTCCTTGTTGAACCTCATTAGGTTTCCCCCCACCCGATTCTCCAGCCTATCAAGGTCTCACTGAATGGTAGCACAGCCTGCATAGGGCAGGCTAAGAACATAGGACAGGCACAGAGTATGTGGACTGGCTAAGGACATGGAGGACAGGGAAGAGGTACTAGCAAACCTTGCATTATGTAAATTGTTTCAAGATACTCACTGTTCTTTGGTCAGTGGTCATGAACTGCTGTGCTTGATTTCAGAGCCTGTGTATTTAAAAGCTCCCTTTGCTAGCTTGTCACTCACAGATAATTGATTTTTCTGGGCCAATGTATGTTCGTGACAACTTCTTCTCTCCCTGGTCTTTATACCTGTGGCCACAATGTTCATGGTGAGTGCAGCATTGTTTTTCCTGTCTGTTCTGAAGCTCCTGGACACAGTACTGATTCACAGAACTCTCTCCTTTAACCAAGGGGACAGCTGAGCAGTTTGTGAGTAGCACTGCAGTGTCAGAAGTAGCTGTAGTAATAGCTCAATATTACTGGCAGGAGAGGTCTTACTCTCCTGCTTAGCTCCTGGCTTTCCAATTCTGCTGTTTCCCTTGAGCTGGATGTATTGGGTGCCTGTCAGATGACTATTGAGCTGATTCAACTCACTAACCCGAAAGAAAACTATCCCCATGTAACACTGTCGCCATTGGCTGAAAGGACGGCATGAGGAGGCTTGGAGGAAAACAGCCTTTATTTTGCAATTAGATGTTGCAATACCTGTGGATATTGCATGTTCCACAGTGTTGCAAGAGAGTCCCTTGAGCAGAAGTCATTGAATTTGGTCTCTAAAAGCTTCTCTTAAGTACAGGCATTAGAAGTTGTGAAATTATCCTTTATTCAGTGCATGCAAAGTAACAAGATATTTCCTAAACTCTTTTATTACAACTTACTTTGGATTGTGTAGAAGTGGCTTTTCCTCCATTCCCAAGTTCTGGAACAATTTTAATCCTGAACACTCTGGCTCTCTTGAGCCTCTTTGTTGTATAATTAAACATTTTAATAAGGTCTACTTATCTGTAGAAATGCACATGTTAGAGGCCTCAGTGTTTTCCTTCTTTGCAGCTCTGGTGTAGCGGGCAGTTTCAGAGTACCTCAGGACGACTGAATAAACCTGGGAATTGTCTTTCTTCCCCCAAGTGATCCGCTGTTGCTATCCACCTTTCAAGATCTAGACTTCAGAGAACTTCTGAAACTTCTTGCAGTTTCATCCCCAAGACTGTTCTGCACAGTCAACAGTGACATTTTCCAGTCAGCAGTGTTATATTTAAGCTCTGCCATGTCATTATCTAGTCATGTACCTTATTGCTTCACAGACACTGTGGCCTGCTTGTGCTTGCAGACAAAGCTAGCACAGGCTAGGGGGAGAGTAATTCCTCCTTTTCTGCCTTCCCTTTCTGTTCTTGCATCACAGAGATCTATTTTTAGCTGGGAATGGGGGCTGATTTCAAAAGGGCATGTGACTATATGTGACAGTTCTGCTGTCTGTCCCTTCCTCTATTACCTGGCTTCTCTGAATCTCTCTTGTAACCCATGGTGCTCCTTCTTCCCCCAGAGGGACTTTTGGCTCTAAAAGTGCTGTCAGTTTTCTTGGGAATTATTTCAAGAGGAATTATAGTTTTCCTGTTGTACATCCAAGAAGTGCTTTCTTTGAGAACCCCAAGCACTACACCTCATATGGGCTACACTTTGGTACTCCTGCCTTTCCATAGAAATGCTGCTTATCAGGTAGTTCAGCATCTGTGCATTCCTTTTCTTGTCCTAGAGCTCAATGCTACTCGTTTCTTAGTCTGAGGACAGAGAAAGGAACTGTCCTTTGGTAAATGGAAACATCTTTTTTCCCTCAAGAGATTTGCTTTTATTCAACTTGTTTCTTGAAGAAAGACAAAAATGCCAGAAAGAGAGATGTGAGCTGAAGCAAGTTTGTTTGTCTAACTGCAGGCTTACCCTTACTTCAAAGTACAGTATGGGTGTGTGGTCAGATTGCCAGGTGCATGTCCTGAGTGTGAGCAGATGAAGTTTACAATGACTGTAAATGGATAAGCTTTTGAAAAAGTTGAATTGGCCAAGTCTCAATCATGTTACTCTTGGTTCTACTCATTAAAAAACATGTTCTTACTTTCTCATGAACTTTCCTCTGGGTGAAACATTAGAATGAATTCCGTTACACTCATCCTAGGCAGGTAATAAATAGTGCAGGACTCCTCTGGAAAAAGTGATAAAATTTTGATACCTTTGCCAAGATTCTCATTTTTGGGTTCATTGAAACACATTCCAAGGTGATGGAAAAGAGAACTTCTGGTTTGTAGAAAATATTTTTTTTGGTGGTTTTTAATTTGGTTTTGGACCTCAATTTTTAGGATTATCAGCTTTATCCAGGCTGGGTCCAGCTTCTGACCTTGGGAATGTTTGGAGCAAGGTATTTCAAATTAACAGCATTTTCTTTGGATGAATTCTGGAAATTTAAAAGTTTCTAGTACTTCATACTCCTGGTCAGTTGCAGCAGTGCAAAAAAGCCCAGCTCTGTCTCCACTGCCTGGAAACCTTGTATTTTTCTCAGGTGTGCTCAGAGAGACACTGGAGCAGACACCTCAGCATCCCCTCCAGAAAGTCAGCTGCCACAGGCTGTGGTATATCCCCTTGCTGCTGCAAGGCTGAAAGTATAGATTTTGTGGCTGACTGCAGCTCTGATGGTAAATGTAAAATACACTATTTACACTGAGAAACAAAGCAGCCCTACAGCAATAGGGCTCCTGACTGCCAGCATTTCTTAACTGCCAATTTACTTCCGTAGTAACTGGGATAAAGCCTTAGGAGGAAAAAAAAATGACATGTAACATGGCAAAATATGAAGCCCCTTTTCTTTAGTAGCAACTGCTCTCTTCCCACAGTTGGCAGTGATGGAGCAGATGTGAAGAGAGCCTGAAGCTTGTTTTGTACCCAACGTGTAGCTTCATGATTGATTTCTTCCACTAGCAAAGGATGCCTGAGAAATTCTTGCCCCAAGAGATTGTTCCTGTCCCAAAATCTTTAGCTGGCATTGTGTCACAGAGCCAGTGCACATGGTGCCCCACAAGCAGTTGTATCCCTCAAAGTATCCCTGTGTCGCTGGCATGGTTTACTGCAGCATTGTGGCTGCTGGTGGTGTTGCCATGAGTCAAAATGCACACTCACAGCACACCTTGGGCAGCCGAAGTAGCCCGAGGGCACGTAGCCTTCCTGTCTATTGGCAAAGGTGCTCTGTGCATCCTGTGTCATTCTTGTTCATTGCTCTTGCAGTCAGCACACTGAAAGGTTGGACGTGTTTTTTTAATGAAAGGAAACAAGACTATGATAGAATCACTTACAAAAAAAGCCCCATATGCAAGGAAGGACGGAGGGGGGAGAAGCACAGCCCGGACACCTCTCCACCAAGAATGAAAGAGGAAAGTAACGGGTCCTTTTTAGAAAGGCTGCTTTTTAGTAAAGCTTCACTGCTTTCTTATGAGTCACTGTCACTCAACTTGGAGAGTCTTGTGTTGTCTTTTGCACAGCACAGGAGGAAATCAAAACATCTGCCATAGAAATTGTAGGCCTCACCAGCCATGTCCAATTTTCAGACTTTCAGTATTCTCAGGCTTTCTGGGTTATACTTTTGAGGAAAAGCACCCCTCCTAGAACTTTGGGGAGAGGATGAGAGAAAGGGAAAACTGAATGCAATGGACATCTTGTGTCATTATTGAACTGTTCAGATGAGAGAGACAGTCCTGAAAATTCTCTGATTATTTGAAACATTTTCATTTCTTTGGAAAAGTCCTTGCAGAAGTGGATTCTGATTTTTTGGCTGGCACTCCCCAGCAGCTGTTGCCAGCTTTCTTACATGTCTGGTAGAAAGTGAGTAGACTTTGGCGTGCTGCAGGACTTTGTGTTCCTTGACGTGTTTTGTGTCTGTGACAGTCCCTAGTCCTCAGTTCAAGTTTTCAAAGTCTGCACAAAGATGAAAGTTTGAGCATCACACTGTGCAAGTGCAAATGGAAACCACCTTTCGTTGACCCTCTAGTGCCCATGGTCTTTGCTAATAAAGATTCACTATGCCCCATTAAAAGTGGCAGTTGGAGGCCAGGAAGAAAATAAGTTATCCAATGTTTGAAATATCCGTTTAGCTGCTGGGAGCCACCACTTGATCTTGAGCAGGATAGTTAGATGTGTTCATTTTTAAGTGACAGGTAGTTCAATGACTTCACTCAGCATTTGCATTTTATGGGGGTACATGTAGCCTTAAGAACAAAAGGAAGGTTTGCTATTTCCTGTAAACATTTTTATATAAAAGAGTCACATGGAAGGATGTTGGATGAAAAAAATACTGTATTGTTGAGTGCCTGGAAAAAATCACCTGGGCATTATTTTAATCCTTGGCAGTAACTATTCCAGTGTATACTGTTTGTTTAAGAAATCTAGAACACTGTTCCTGAAATTACTTGCTTAGGACACTGCGTACAGAGCCAAGTACAGGGAATCTGTGCGTGGATGAGTAGAGAGAGGCTGTCCCTTTCAGGAGAGTAGGACCATGTAAGGGTGCAGAAGGATTCTGACCATTTTACCTGGAGTTTAAGTCAGACCATAATTGCTTAGCAGTGGCTTAAGCCTGTTACTAAAGCAACTAAGCCAACAGTCACTGGGTGATCTTCTGTATGCCACAACAATATGCACTGACAGAGAATTCTCTCTCATCTTATCAAGCAATTTAGGTTGGTTTAAAGTTGTTAAACATATGGCTTTCATCGTCTTGTGGGAATGGCGTCATGCGGCTCTCCTTGCGTATTTGTTGTTATGTCTGGGAGAAAAAAGGAGAGCAGAGAAAGAAAGAACCTGGAAAAGCCTGAAGTTACCCAAATGAGACAAGTGAAAACACTTCTGGGGAGGGCAAGGTGTAAATCAAAGATCCTGGAAATATTCAACAGCAAATGTTGTCCTTTCAGGCAGCAAAACAATTTTGGTCATTAATTTTTGTGTTCAATCTTGTATCCCATCACAAAAATAAAAGTTGAAAGAGTGATCTCTTGCCTGACAACAGAAGCAGGTTGAGAATTTTGAGCCTTGATTCATCCCTAGCAGAAAATAAGAGCCAATAGGAAACAAACCCATCCCTTTAATGGGAAAATTGGTGGCACAGGTTATCATCTACTTTGACAAGTCATTTTCCCTTGTGTCATTTGTTGTTTTTGCTGTTATCTGTAAGAATGATCAAAGAGGCTGATATGTCATTGGAGAGCAGGAGAGAGGTCACACATGGAGTATATCTTCTGTACTGCCTTTAATTGAACCTTCCCTACTGCTTTTCCAAGCTGGTGGCTTTTCTGCACAGAATTAGCTGCGGGCAGCACCTTCAGAGAAGCCAGGTTAGCATGACAGCTTGGCTAGAGCAAAAGTTTTGAAAGATGGCAGAAGAACTGAAAACATCGATGGGGGAAGAGTAGCTGATAATGGTAGATGGAAAACAGACACATACAGATAGAAGGTGGCAGCTATAAAAGGTCAGTAAAATGCATGATGGAGGAAGACAAGACACAGTCATTCAGTTTTTAAAGGACCTTTACATGTGTGACAGTTCTGGACACATGAGCTGGTCTCATGCAGCTAGATACTTTTCCTGGTAAACCTTTAAACTATTTAAGGGCCCTATTTTTATTTTTGTGGTGTTTTTCACGGCTGCTTATTTAAAAATCTCAGGCAGCCTACGAGTGACTGTATTAAAGAAATATGAAGGGGCTGATAAAATGGTCAAACAGCATGACTGTAGTGTGTTTATTGAGACAAACCTGTCCCATTCTGGTTTTAATTCAAGAATGTTTAGTTATTAGTTGCTATAGTGAAGACATGCAGGTCTGAGAAGGAATTGGCATCTTTTCTACCTCCTGATGCATTGTCTCTGAGGGAGGAGGAAGAGCCCTTTATTTCAAATATCCCTCTCCTTGGGCAGTCGTCTCCAAGTATTTTAAACCCACTTCATTTATATTTATAACTCTGGTTTTACCCTTTCCTTGATCCTCCTTGAATAATGATGGCTAATTCTTATTTACTGTTTCTAATTGGTAGCTCTTTAAGTGCTTTACAGTGATGGTCAGGATGGTTTTTCTTATTTTATGGTAGGGAAGGTGAGGTCCAAAGAGGCAAAATAGTCTTGACCCTGTGATCCTATTCATTCTGGCCCCTCTGCTGCACCTGAATGGAGGTTTGTACTGTGAACTCTTCAGAGGCTGTTTGCCCACTGTACCAGAGGAGTTGGGGAGAAAGCTCCCTCACCCCTCCTTTCCTGCTCATCAGAAGTAGCCATCTGATGTGTTGCAAATTGTGGTCTCTTTGGAGGCAGGTCAGGTTACACGTTGTAACCTTGTAAATTTTGAGATAAAAGAGATGCTGAAAAGGTTGAAGGTGTTTAAGAGGGAAATTGCCCTCTTGGGGTTACTTTCTCTGCTGTACTTTTTTTAATTCTGTTACAGTGAAATGCCATGGGACACTATTTCTGTGTATATTGAATTGTTTGGGCTAAATAATATCTAGTGACTTAAAGCCTTCTCCTTGGTCTCTGCATATTTCCAGCATTTAAAGTTTCTTTTTGGTTTTTTTTTTGTCTTTTGTTTTTTGCAGTTTTGCTTTCTTTCTGGTGTGTCCCTAAGCCTTCAGGAGGGATAAGAAGCACTAAGAAGCAGTCCACCTTCAGAACTTCATTACTGATAGCCAGTAGTGTTAGTCACCCAGTGTAGAATCATTCCTGTGTTTGAAATTTATTTTTATATAACCTGGACAAGAAAGGGCTGTTAAAAGCCATGTAGAAGACAAATATAAAACATGCATTACATTGTCAGTATGGTGTTGAACTCAGATACATGGCTGTGTTGTCAGAAGCTTGAGTCACTGTCGAGTGCTCCTACAGTGGATAACTTGCTCAAGGGAAGCTTGATCTGAGTCCTATCTTGATCTCCATGCTTTGCTGCAGTGACTACATCTAAATTACAGTTCTTTCCTCATAATTGCAGAACTGCCCTTTCCGGGCTTCCTTCCTGATGCGGAGTCATCATGTCCTGCTGGCTGTGGCCCACTGTACTCAGTCCCTTTGTGCACTGGATTCAGTGCTTGACTGAGGCAGGGCTGTGTTACTCCCTTGCCAATCCAGCACCTGAGAAAGTAAAGGAGGAACAGTTAGTCCTGGCGGTGGGAAAAGGCACAGAGATTTTAGGACAGTATTTTTATTCTTTTGGTGTTCCATTTTGTGCTGTATCATTCAGGACAGAGCCAAAGTCATACAGGCAGGCAGGTGAAAGCAGTTCTAAGCCATTCCCTGTCACAGCAACTTGTCAGGGAGTCTCTAATAGCTATTTTTATTCTCACATCAGTTGAGTCAAATCCATTCCGTTTAAAATTACTGCCCTGGCATTTGAACCTTTCAGGCAGAGTGCCAGAGGCAGCACGTTATTTTTCTGTTGGAAAAGGAGGAAAAAAAATCGTTGACATGTAATTAACAGAACCAGATAGAATTTGAAATCTGAATGACACCCATTATTGAATAATGAGCTTCAAATCCTTTGTTACAAATCACTTTAACATAGCAATGGTATGGGAGGATTCAGAAAGGAGAGTAACTTGTTTTGCTTGAGCACTGATCTTGTATGTAGACAAATGCTCGTGAGAGTCGTTCCATTTAAGACATACCTATACAGAGCCATAATGGCAAAACTGAGTGGACAGGAGTGAGCCTGTGCAGCAGTAAGATAACAAATACATCATGTGAATGCAAAGCAAAAATATAAAAATGCCATATTTCTGTTTGCTTGCGCTGCAATGAGCCTTGTGCAGATGCTGCCCACGTGGCTACTCGCGCACAGGAAATCCTGTGCACCCTGGGTGCTGGGCAGGCTCTGTGCATGGAAGGTAAGCATGGAGCAATACACCATGTGTCCTGCGTGTTGCGCTTATGCTGGCCTTACAGCTGTCAGGTAGATAACCTGTGGGATGCGTGGGGTCTGAGCCCGATGTGCTGTGCCTAATCACAGTAGGGGGAGAAGAAGGTGAAAATCTTACTTTGCCTTCTTCAGCTTGCTGAATCCTTGCTGGGGTGTCTGTGTATAATTTCTCTTTTTTTAGAATAAGGACTGTAGAGTTCTAGGTGGGCAAACTCTGTCTTGTATCTGCTACCATGAAGTGTCTATCCACAGATGTGTTTCTGTCTGTATAACCGTTGTCTCTCAGAATACAAAATAATACTAATGCATAGCTTCTAATTGAATACTAAGCTATCATTACATGTTCTTTTTAATTAAGGGAGAGCGTTGATGACCTAAGATCTTAGCATATTGGAAGTAATTAATTGTAGATTAAATTAGAAGCCAGATTAGGTTTACCAAAATTCAACTTTGTGAAACTGATTTTATGCTGTAAGGGGTAAGCTTTATATGGGGTAAATGGTTATACTTATAATTTGAATTATCTTTTTATCAGTCCCAAAATATCAAATTCATCTATTACATGAAACCTAGGTAAGTTCTGAAGGCATTTTATATAGTACTGTGGGGTTCAGAGGAGATAGGTAGGGGTGTCAGACTGACACTGGTTAGAAACAAATGTAGGTCAGCTGAAATTCTAGAGCAGCTCAGAGATGTTTTAAGAAAGTGTGATACTATAATGTTTTTAAGAAGATGAGAGAGGAAACCCAAATGTTTTCCTGTTTTAATAAGTCAGTCTGTGAAGATTTTGACATCAGTTTTGAAAGCTGAAGAGTTTGGAGAAATTTCTCTTACAGAGCTGTCTCTGTGGGTAGAGTCAGAGGAATGTTCTTTAAAGCCACATCCCAGGATCTGAGCTGACAAAGCTGGTTTCTATGCAAAATGCATAAAGCTATTGTTCTTATGCTTTCTGTAAAAAAAAAAAAAAAAAAAAAAAAAAGGCTGGACCTGTGGTAAAATGATTGTGATGCTCCAGAAGTTCAAAGAGTTGTTCCAGTTACACTCCCTGCAGTTCAGAAAACTACTGAAATTTTTCCTTCTTATCTCTGAACAAATCCCCTTTCCTGAATGTAAGCCTGCCCTATGCTCTCTTGCTTTGACTCATTCCTGGTCTGAATCAGCTCCCACTCAAGCTCCTATATTGTTTGAAGGATCTCTGCCTGCCTGACCTGACAGGCTGCTGCAATGCTCAGGGACTTCCCTCAGGATTAGGAAGATGCAAAATCTATTCAGTGCCTTTGCTTGTAAGGAAGCCTATCAGCAAGCAAGATGTGAAAAATACCCAGTTAAGCATTATTGCATCTGCTGAGACACAACTATGTTTCACGGAGTATCAGCAAAGGGATCCCCACACACCTTTTGGTAAAGCAATGGCTGGGTGATTATATGATGATATGTATTCAGGAGGACTTGTCTCTGGAAAATGTGATTTGGTTTATGCTGTTGAGAAAAGTTGGGTCCCAAGATAGTTTTGTCAGTGTACTCATAATTCTACAATAAGAATCATCCCTGACATATTCTACCTACTCTCTTTCTTGGATCTTATTTTTGCAGGTGCACTGGCGACCAAGAAGTTAGAGCCCAATCAACAAACTGGGACATAGCACAATGCATGAGCTAGTGTCACGGAATATTTGAGTATCCCACATATCCTGGGGACAGATCAGTACAAAAATCTTTATGCGTCTCACTGTTGCAGTTTGTGTCAACTCATGCGAGAGGCAAAGGAAAGCATCTACAGTGTAAAAGAATTAGTTCACTTGTAGGGACAATTTCTGAGGGAATCAAATAGTAAGAACTTTTACTACAGTATTGCTTTAATATGTGACATGTTAAGTTAAAACTGCACCTTGTTTTATACTTTTTTTTATATATAGGAATGTAGGTATGTAGCTTTGAGTTGAAATGATTTTGTACCTGATGCAACCTCTTAATGGGAACAGGTTTTCTTCTACAAAGAAAGGAGGGTAAAAATGTCTAAAATAGTGCTTTATTAGTGCTTTATCATTTAAAACAATGATACCACATAGCTCTGTGTGTTTTCTGCAGTGGCACATGGTGTGCCCATGCTAATACTGCAAATGTCCTGGGTACTACAGAACTACTACTGGTCTTTAAGAAGAGTGTCACCAGTGAAGTGTACATTAGACAGCTGTGTCGTGTTCTGACATTAAGATATTGCAGTTTAACTTTTTTATCTGGTTGGTTGTGGTATTCTGATGGGACTGGAGAAGATAAGGTTACAGGAAGAGCCTGATACGAGAAAACCTTATGTGCTACATTAGATTGAGTGGGTCAAATGCATAGCATTGTATATAGATAAAGAAGTCTATTTTTGTTTGGTTTTAGTTACTTTTATTATGGAGCAGAGGAAAAGATAATGCTGCTTCATCCTTGTTTCAATCCAGTAGAAGTCCATTCCTCATCTAGGTTTTGTTTATTCAATCTGACATGATGTCTTTGGGAAAAATTGACATAAAAGACAGGAAATGACGTCTGGAGAGGAAAATGCCACTTGACCTCACAGGCTTGTCCCCCTTAAGTTTCTCTTAAACCCCAGTTTGTGATTTTTGTCACTGTATCCTTTAATCCCTTCTCTCTCCATAAAAGTGCCAAGATGTCTCCAAGCCACTTAGACTGCAGTACTTGTTTCTATGTTCTCACTTGGCAACTAATTCCCTGAGTTCATTATACTGACCCTGAGTGAAATAGTTTGAATTTCCGGTATACACAATTATTTTGGGTTATGACTTCTGACTTTTGAACCCCACACCAGAATGCACCATTTAAATCTCTTCATCAGCTCTGAGTGCTGTTACCGGGTCAACTCAGTGTCAATATTCCTCTAACAGCATTATGCTAGTCAGAATTTCTTCCTACATCTTCTCTTGGAACAACTGCAGAAAAATCTGGGATCTTCTGTTCAGAAAGCATGATCTTTCCACTATAATGTTCTCAGGAGCCATGAGATTGTTTGCAGATATGAGACAGTTAGATATTTAATGAAGAATAAAACTGGACTCCGTAACTAATATCTCTTGTTGTGTATTTCATGCTCTCCACAGCTATGCAGGACTGCATTCTGATCTCATCAGCAGCAATACAAATGGTAAGTAGCACAAGCAATTTTAGTACATGATCTGAGTGCAGGAAGAGGTATAACCTCAGAAAGCATTCAGCATTCCAGTATTACCCATCTGCAGTTATTCCTCTGTGTAGTAAAAATATTCTATATGCATTTTGTTTTCAGTGTTTAAAGCATCTACAGTCAACCAAACAAACAAACTAAACCAATAAAAATATAGCAGAAATTAAATATCTGGTCACTGCACAAGGAAACAGAACATCTGATTTATTTTATTCTTCCCTTCACACATTCTGCTCTTTAGCTGTAGGAAGCAATGTGATATTAAAAAGTGATTTTCCTTCCAGTTGCTTCGTCCATTTCTTGTATTGATATTGTCAAGTACTCCTGTAAAATAACGTAGCAGCCCAGACCCACTTAGTTCAGCCAAACGTTGGTCTACCAGTATATATCTCTAGTGAAGACTGATTTGGTGGGAGTTTAACTGAGGGTGCAAAATGGGCATACGGATGGATTCCCAGCTGGAACTGTTTTGAAGTTTGTGTAAAAGCTGGTAATAATCTCCTAAAATGCACTCTCAGCCAAAAAAAAAGAGCAGAAAAGGGCTTACAGCACTGAAGTGGTATTTACTATTTTTTATTTCCTTCCTTAACTTACTATCAGCCATGGGAATTTACAAGCTTTCCAACAAGGCTGAAGAAATCCAGGAAACCACAATGACAGATCCACTTGAAAAGACCATTTCATGAGAGTGAGTTGAGAAAATACAAAATATTTTTTATCAGTGGCTGAAGATGTCTATTAGAAACATTGCTTAATAATACGGAGTTCCCTGGAATAAGAGGAGTGTTGCTCATACACAGCTGGCAGACATTTGTTTGCATCAATATATATATTTTTTCACATGAAAGCCACTCTAAGCAATCCAGTTCTCTCAGAAATGAGCAGGTTAGAAATTTTGAGCATGTTCTTCAAATAAACAATTTGTTATTCTCTTTAAATATTCATTTGTAAACAGGAGATCTGCTAAGAAAATTCTCTGGTTTTGTGAGGGTTTTTTTGACTCTGCAAGTATCAATAAACATTGTGTAAGAAGTTTGATTGTGTGAACATCATAGAGTGTTGATCAGTATAAGAAAAAATGTTTTGTTCTGAATTTGTTGGGCTTGAAAATTCTTGCTTCTATTTTGGCCAGAAATAGGAGGTAGGATGAGGAAGGAAACCTTTCTAGAAGTATGTTAGTAGCCATCAGCCAGAACCAGAAAGTGCAGAGGCACACAAACCTGAACAGGTTAAAAAAGAGAGGCAAGAAATTCTTTGCAGACCTCAAAGAAACAAGTACAAAATAAAATAAACCCCCTTGGCTTGAGGTTAGGGTAAGGATTTGGTGCTATTACTCTTCATTGTTCAAATTTTTAACGAAGAGTTTTATCCCCAGAAGTTCTCTTTCTTCCCTAGGACAAATTCAGAGAGCGGATTTTAAGAACTCCTACTAAGAGTGATTTTGAGAGAACTTTTGTCTGATATGTTCAAAGGGAGAAGAGTAAGCCCCACAATACCTTGTATTTGAAATAAACAGTCACCCACAGGAGCAATGTTTGCCTGTGCTGTGCCCCTCTGTGTGTGATATTTTTTACATCTCCCACTAGTTTGAAGGAGGACTCTGTACAATTAGATGAAAGATGGACGGGGCAAGGAGATGGCTGGTCTCTTCTCCCAAGTAACAAGTGACAGCACAAGAGGTAATGGCCTCAAGCTGCACCAGGGGAGGTTTGGACTGGATATTAGGAAAAATGTATTCACTGAAGGGGTAGTCAGGCATTTGGACAGGCTTCCCAGGGAAGTGGTGGAATCGCTGTCTGTAGAAGTGTTCAAAATCTGTGTAGATGAGGCCCTTAGTGACATGGTTTAGTGGTGGACTTGGCAGTCCTGGGTTAACAGCTGGATTTGATGATCCTAAAGGTCTTTTCCAACCTTGTTGATTCTATGAATTTTTATTATTTTGTCAAATTTGCTTCTCTTCTGAGAAGTGGTAATCCAGTATATCTCATCTTTGTGTTGTAAACTTGCTGTTTTTTTCTGTCAGTGACATTTCTACTACTTATTAATTCCATAGGAACT
>NW_009912534.1:8926-18678 GCF_000696875.1 Nestor notabilis | reverse complement strand
TAGGGCCTGGCTTTGAGAAAAAGTGTGGTATTCAGTGCCATTTTGTGCAACTTCCACAAACTCTACACAACAAGTGTACACAGAACTCTACATCACAAGTGATTGCCTGAGATTGCTTGCTTCTTACTGAGAGCATAGCATACAGGTGCTAGGGCACTCGACTGACACGTTTCTGATGTGATGTTGTGTGCTGGGATTGAGAATCAGAAATGGTGTGTGAAGAGGCTTCACAGTGATGTGTGAAAGGACTTGGCTGGACAGTCTTGTGCATAAAATGTGCCCATCACCTAACCAGATGGTTGGTTAGAATTGTCTCAGCAGAAACTGCCTCTGTGGAGCTCCAACTTTTTCTGCTACAGAGACCACCCTGTCCACACCTCCCACTATTCTTCCAGCTGCACCAGAAACTTAAAGCTCTTCTCAACCCCTTTCCCACTGTTCATCTTCCCACAAACCTTCTCATTCTGGTGGGCCAGGGAGGGAGTGGAGGACCCTGTGTTACTCCTTCAGCCTCGGGCTCAGAGCCAGTTCAGAACATTTTGTGCACGTATTGAGACTGGGCAGTACAGGAGTTCTAGGCAAGCAAAAACATCTTCTCCCTTGCATTTCTAAAGAAAATTCTGGGGCAGAAAACCTGGCAATATGATAGTCCAGTGCAGAGATGTAAACTGTGTCTTTTTTTGTCCCATAAACTATCATTATGGGTTGAGATGGAGAAAGAAATTTGCCAGAGTGATTCTCAGATCCCAAGCTCAGTTTCCAAAGCAAGCAAAATAAAATGAGCACAATTTCTGTGTAAATCAGTAAGATACAAGCAGTGTAGAATCTCAAGTGCAATACTAGTGGAAATAGCCAAATTATTGTAGTTCGTGAGGTACTGGTGTATATCTGAGCATGTGGATTTTAGATTGCTTCTGGAAAATGCTCTTTGTCAGCTATTCTATACTTCCATTTTCACGCTTTCCTGAGTCCTCTGGTTAGTCTACTTTTGTCTCATGTGCAGAAGGTTCCTTGACTGCTGCCTGCAGGTGATAACAGTATCACACAAAAACAACATATGGGCAGTGATGCCTATCCCAAGTATGATTTCTCAGGGTAGAACTTCATGTAGAACAAGGTTTTGCTGCAAATGAAGACATATAGGCCCACACTCTCCAAGCTATTACCTGGCTTTTTCAACAGGCTTTTTTTACTGGATTTCACAGCATATTTTCTAGCGCATTCAACACCAAGAGCTATTAATTTAATAGGATTGAGGTTGTTTGAGTGTGTTATGGGTAACACACTGCTCCCTTGTAAAAAACCCGTCATGGGGTTTCTGTAGGTTACATGCAGTTGTTGGGATTTTGTAATTTTATTGGAAGATACCTACAATTACCAACTAACTTCAGGCTTCATTAGCTTATTAGCTTGCCTTGTAACTCTGCCTGCCCTTTAAAGTTTCATCTTTTCTCCAAAAGTTGCCCAGAGTGTCATTTTGTACTTATTTCCATTTTGTGGATGCTTGGTGATGAATTCTTGGTTTTGAATCTAGTTTAAACAACTATGCCTATAGAACATAGTTTGCTCTGTATAAAATACTGTACTGGCACCAATGTAAACAGAGCTGAAATGGCTAGTAGGCCACAGCATAATAAATCAGAATGATTAGTCATCCTCCTGGGACACAGATGAGTCAGCTCAGGTCAAGACAGTTTTTCTGGGAAAACTAGATAGCTAGTAAACGTATTACCAGCTTACTATCAAAGTCCCTATGCCATACCGGGAAATATCCCTGACTTAGGCGGTCTTCCCTTCCTGCAATGACAGAAGCAGGCCAGCTGCTTAACAACTTATTTTCTTCTTTTCTATTCCTTGCTGCCACTATTGGCAAGCCAAACAAATTGTTTCTCCATGACATTCTTTGTATTTGTGGGCTAACAACAAAGTTTTTATTAGATGAAATACTATCTGCAATGTAATATGCAGCCTTTTTTTCTTCTAGTAGACAAGAGGCAGAGTTACCTCACAATCTTTCAAAATGTATTTCTTTAATCATGTTTTACCCTCTCCTCAAATGAGGTCCAGATTGTCATTTCAGAATAAAGCAGGAGCATTTTCTTTCACCACATTCTACCATGATGAGCAGAATTAAAGCCTGTGCTTCCACCTGAGTAAAGATTACAGAATTTGCTCCATTATTGGAATAGGAAACAAACAAACAAAAAATCATCTATTTTCATCAGTATCTTTTCCTTTTCACACTGTTAGTCAAGGGGAGACTTGAAATGCTGTGTTGGGGTTGAGCACTGATGCCTCAAGGTAAAGATGTTTCTTAATCCAAGCTGGAAACATCCACAGCTCCTTTTTATTTTGATAGTCAAGAGCTGATCAGCAGATCTGTAAGACCATTTGCCTATTTATTTTGTTTTTATAAGTAACTACTCTCCAAGTAAAGTATAACCTTCTGTCTTAGCCTTTTTCATAACATCTTATTTTATTTGTCTCTAGATATGCTACAAACAGGGATGGCCTTGGTTATTTGTTCATGACCTCACCAGGGGTGGATTTACTAGGGAGTCTGCTAGTTCCCCCTTCTCCCTCCATTCCATCTGCCTGTGCCTATTAGCACTTCTCAGTACAACTTGTCAGCCAGGACCTGTAGAACATCATGGCTGGGTTCAGGTCTGCTCTAATAATTTGCTTCTGTTTGGGCTGTAACCTCATTCCAGTGTGCTCTCTTCAACCTATGTGTACCTGTGTGTCAGAGGTGTAGAACCATTCAGGGATTTGGGATGAACAGAGCTGATGGGAGTGGAACTGTCTGGAAATGTTCCAGTGATGCCAAGGTCTACAAACACAGATCTCTTGAGGCTGAAATGTTTGGAATTACATGCATTTTTGCTGAATTGCTGCAGCTTTGATGAAGAATATAATCTAGCATCTGGCATAGGGCTATCTTGGGAACATGATCTCAATGCCTTTTGGAGCCTCAGATCTCAGGCTGACTGATAATGGCCTGCCCTGCATCAGGAGATTTTGGGAACTCAGAGGAGCAGCCCGTCTAGGGAATGTGCTCTGGAAGGCGAGCTCCTTGTGTTTGGTGCTTTTTCCAGCTTTGGGGCTGTAGATCTCAGAGGTTTCAGGTACTCAGCCTCCCACATGTGAATATATTATTTGGCAAAGCCCTCTTCAGTGCCAAAACAAGGAGCTGGACATGTTTCTCTTGCTACAGTGTGTAACTTACTTTGCATTTGAAGAAGTATTCTTCAAATTCCACCAGGACAGACATATATATAAAGAGTAATTGTGACTTCAAATTTTACCAGTGAATATATGTATTTCAGAATTTGTGTTCTGTGAGCCATACTAGTCTAAAGTTTGCTTTTAAATGAAAGGCTCATTTAACTTACCAACACAACCTGAATGATGCACCTGTTCTCTCTTACAGTGAAGGAACTGCAGCTGAAGACATGTATGTGACACTCATCAGGTGGTCTTTCATGATAGAGCTGAGCATTTTGCAATGTGTGGACAACTTGCAGACACAATAAAAAACCTTCAAATGACTCGATTAGATGAAGTCTATACATGCCAGAGATGCTCAGGTAATACATAACTTTGTGCAAATAGATAAAATTATCTACAACACAATATATTTGTATACATAGCCCCTCACTGTGTTTTGGTCACTTATCTACCATGGCCAGAACAGCACTTTCTAAACCTATGAAAAACTGGAATTAGTTTTGGAAGAGAAAAAAGGCTTTGTCACAAAAGAGTTTGATTATTCTGCTTTGGTAGACATCATGAAAGGTTTGATATTGCTGGTTTATGTATGTGTGACACTTAGGTTTTGCTAAGTGATCTTTTTGAAGCTTGATAGTTAGAGAGCTTGGCAATGGGCACTTTACAAACCTGAAGATAAATGTCCTGTGTACAAGGCTCTGTTTCCTAGGCTCGATGGGATTCCAGCTTTCAGACAGATAACTCATGTATATGGCTCCTGGAAGATTCAGATGTTTAACTGTTCGTCTCCTGATGATAAAGCTCAGTTAAGTATCCCTTGAAGATCTTAAAATGTAGGTCTCAGTCTTACAGTATAAGGCACATCGATTCATTGGCTTCAGCTAAAAATTTACTTTCAGACAGGTGTCCATAACACATGGCAGGATTAAAGCATTCTCTTTTGATTTGTTTTGTTTTGTTTATGTGAAGCTTTTACCTGAGAATAAGGAAAGCTGGTGTTACAGCCATATGGATACTGTTCTCAATGGCACAAAAATCCTAGTGGTCTACAGAAATTGAATCTAACTGGTACTTTGGCTGACTGAACAGATCTAGTTTATTACCTACTGTTATTGGTTTGTTTTCTGTTGCTGCAGTTGTGAATGACACTTGAGAAATACAGGCAATAATGCCAATGCCACAGAGTATATATCTGAAATGGGAATACTGTCTTGGTCCTGTGGATTTTAATTTGTAACTTGGGTCTTACCTCTATAAAAAATCCAGGTAGAAGTATTCTTCTGGCTTCACATACCTCATTTCTTGCAAACAGAACTGCTCTATTAGAAGCCCTTTCCACAGAGAACTCTTTGTAGGATTAGGACTGTAAGCAAGCTGTGACAGAAATGCCAGCTGTGACATAGGATTGCATGTCAATGCTGTGGGAAGATGGAGAAAGAGCCTAGTTCCAGCACAGCACTTCTCATTCATAGATTTTGAGGACTTCAGTGTTGTTTTACAGTGATATCCCAAGGTTACTCAAGCACATAAGTGACACAGCTGGGAATGAAGTCCAGGTGTCCTTAACCCCAGTCCACTACTCCATCCACCCTCCCTCCAAAGAAGCAGTGTTTGCAAAGAGCTGTAGGAAATGCCCGATTTGCCTGTGTTTCACCCCAGGAATGGAATGCTAGGTCAGCAGTATTTACTTTCTTATCTTGATCCCCCTAATTTTAACTTTTTAAAGAGCTGTTTCTGTGACGGAGCCTCTTTCAAATTCAAAACATGTTGCTAGTAGAGCTTGGAAAATTTCTTGCAAGTTATTGATGCTTGTAAAATGGTGATTCCCAAACTTTGCCGGTGAAGCTTGGAAAACAGTGGTGGAAGGAACCAATCTCGTGGCAGCATGTCAGCCGCAGTCCTGTGTGGCACCCTGTTCCCACCGATAACTGGATTTGGGAGTAAAGCATGGTTGGTCCTGCCGCCACCCTGTGCTGGATTTCACCTCATTGCCCTTGCTCTGAAGGTAATGGGTTTAGAGATATGATGTCACTGTGTGTTTCTTGGTCTGGAGCGAAGCAGATTGCTGCACTTAAAAGCCCCACCACCCATTGCTGCAAATCTATTAAACATCTCCAGTTAACCATACAACCTCCTGCTTCAGCAGCTGAGCATGTAAATTCCTGTGACCAAATAGCTGCACAGTTAACTGCTTTCACATGTACTCCCACCATGCCCATCTCAAAAGGCGAAATCCTAGCCTGGCTTTGCCCCATGGGTAGCTGGCTGGTGACCAGGACACGGCTGGTTTGGGGGTTGGATGGAGCACCCTGGAGCCTTACTCTTTATAACTCCCTGGGAGTGGCGCAGAGGGTGAGCAGGCAGAGGCAGCCCTGGTTATGGTGGGATCTCTGGCTTGCCCTGGTCCTCCTCTTGCCCTGGCACTAAGAGCCAGTGAGTGGCTGCTGCGTGGGGCCAGACTTACTGCCGGGCTTCCCTTCCCTGACCTGATCATGCTGGAGCTCGGTGATAGGGTTCATGGTGGCTCCCCAGGCATTGCTTGGTGTGCGCTGGGGTGCTTCCTCTGCAGGGAGGGGAAACTGCTTTTATTTTTCTCCCTCCTGGGCTGCAGAGAGATTTTTGTTCAAAGTGAAACAATGCGTAACAGGGCAGAAAGCACTGTGGCAGTTCTGAGGGGCAGCCGGTTTCCCCCAGCCGCCCCCTGCCCCGGCTGTTTGCTGTGGCCCTGCTGCCCTGGGGCTGTGCTCTTCGTGCCCACCCATGAGTGTGACATGGAGGGGCACTGGGGCCCGGTGGGGGGTGCCTGGGCAGCGAGGTGCTGTAAGTAACCAGCCTTGTTAGAAAAAAAAGGGCCGCGTCCCCCCCAGTCTGGGAGCAGGGGCCGGGGAGCCCTCTGTGAGAGGCAGCGGTTAATCTGAAACACAGGCAAAAATCACAGCGACGCTGGGAGCGTGTTTGCCTTGGCTGCTCCAAGCAATGCGCTGCAGCACCGAGCAGGCCCTTGGCCACCGGCCAGGCTGTAATATTTCCTTTTGCTGTTGTTCATAAAGGCATTCAGGAAAACAATTGAGTGCAATGAGGGCTTTCCCGTTCCGGCGGCGTGCGTGCCTCTGGCGAGCAGAGCCTGGCCGTGGGGACCCTGCCTGGCCTGGAGGGCAGCCGTGGGGCCACGCTCTGAGGGAGCCACCTTTTGAAAGCTGTTTCTCCCACCCCTCGAGGCCCTACGGGTTTCTCCCAGGAAACAAAAAAGGAAATGTCACAGCTATATTTTGGCGTGGGGGTTACGGGGCATGCAGTTTAAAAGGATTTATCGATGCAAGAGCTGTGGCTTTTAAAGCGCCCAGATAGCAGGGGCCACACACCCCCAGCACACAGCCTTGTGAAGATGATGGTGTGTTTTCCTCTGTGGGAAGAGAAATACACTGCAGTGCTACAAGGCGCCTCATAGCTGGGTCTGTCTGAGGCGCAGTGCTGAATGAATTGCTTTAAAATAAAAAAGCCCCTCACCTCACACTGTTGGTTATATAGGTATAAAGTCTGCACATGAAGCAGACCTCAGGCTGCCCAAGATGTCAGCTATGCAAAGGAAATCATATGGAACATAAGCTAATAAGGACAGAAATGCTCAAATTACATGCCGTTTGCATTACCTGAGGCACGGCAGCAATAAACGTGAGCTCAAGGGAAACTTGGCAAGTCTCTCGCTCCTTGTACATGTACAACTACACCAATTGTAATGGAGCCAGCCAGGTGCTGGGAATGCCCCTTCACAGCTCAGGGAAGCTCTAAGGCTGCCCAAGACCCTGCAGGATCCTGGCTCTTAGTATCCAGGACTTGCTGAAGTGTTAAAACACCACCGACTTAGGGAGAGTGGCTTGACATCCATATGTAAATTTGGACAACCCTATCAAGGCCATGCTTGTTAATAGCCCTGGTTCATGGCTGGAGGGTAGTCCCTGGTGTACCTGTGACAGGACAAATCTCAATGTACAGAAAGCACCTGGTGGCCTCGTGCTGATAGAATTAATGGTAAGTGGGGTTGGCAAATCCTGGACAGATGACAGGATCTAAGAGCCTGATGTTTCACATCTGGGGTGGCCAACTGGTGGTCCAGGAATTGAACCAGGCCACAGCTTGGTTTTTTTGCTTCCTCTTGGGGATGCTGGCCAGTTCACATGAATGCTTCAGGATGCTCAGGAGGAGACGTGTCATGTTCTACCTCTTTTTAAAGACAAGCAAGCTGTGAGCATGATGGTTTTCATCTCCTGTAGTGTAGTCCAAACAAGTCCTTTGGTGTTCTTGCCTGATCACTCTAGCTGGAAACAGAAGTTCTTCTCCTGCACAAGTCAGCCATTCATGTTTCAGATGATGAGAGGAAAGGGGGATTGTCTGCATCCCAGTCACCCTGCCTCTGCCAACTAAGGTACCACCAGCCAAAGCTGTAGCTAGTTAAGCATAATCAGTGGTAGGAGGGAATTGTATAGGGCAGAGGACTAGAGAGCTTTGTGATCACCTATGTAAAGCTAACTAAACATTTTGGTGCCTGAACTCTATAGAGCTTTTTTTAGTACAGTGACCTTACATTTATGGGTTTGGTTTTTTTTTTCTCCAGGTCATTTGGGCCTTATCTAGACCCACCCATGCCTTTCAAAACATACTTCACGAAGAGCATCAATGCCTCAAAAGTGAGAGTTCATGCAGTTCAGAGCCTCAGGTAAGCAAGATTAATTGTGTTTTAAAGCATGTGAGTTTGTTGAGGAGAATGCTGCTGGGGAGTCACTGAGATTTTTATCCTGGACTCCAGGAGGAGCTGAGATAGGTCTGTCCTGAGCTTCCTTGCAGATCGGAGTTTGTAGGCCAAATCAGACACAGACATGCTATGATGTTTCCTGGTGGCAAGGTAGTTCCATGTGGGCCAGGAAAGGCTCCAGGGGGGTTCATCAGCCCCTGCTAACGTTAAAAGGAGACCTTCCTACCTTGATTCACTACAGCAGGGAAAAAAGCATTTGCCTGGGCTGGTATAAAAACTGGATTCAGAAGCCTCGGCTGCAGCATGTTTTCTGGCCTCTTTCTGGCTCCCCCCACAGTAGCTAGTGCCTGCTATCTTGCTCTAGGGAAATAACTGCTTGTTGGGTGAAGCCTTGCATGTGCTGACGTGGCACTTTCACTGTTGTTACAGCTCCAGTTCTTCAGTTCAGGGATCAAATTTTAAAGGTGGTTCCTTGTTCAGGAGGACGGAATGCTAAAGCTGTAACTTTCAATCATTAAGTGATGTCTCTTGTTAGAAGCCTGTTAGGATTGGGTTGCGCCCAAATGGCCACAAAAGAAAAGCTTTTTCTTTTGGGCTAATGCTCACCTGAAATCTAATGACAGGAATTTGCATTGGAAGGACCAATTGGAAGCACCTCTTAAGGGTGGGTGCACCGATTATGCAGGAAAGCATCCATTTTCCCAGTGTAGTTGGCAAGGCCTTTGTCATATTACTGCCTAAATAATTTTTTACTTATTCTTTCTAAATGCATTCTAAATGTTTTGGGGTTTGTTGGTTGGTGGTTTTTTTTTTTTACATGCACCCCAAATTCATCTGGCCTTTTTAACATGAATAGTTGGGCTGTTCCCAGTGTCTGCAAAATGAGTATTGGTTACTTTTCTTCTTTAATGACGGCAGTTGAATTATACTGTTTTGTGTTTCAAGACTATTCTGGCAGGGAAGGGGCTTGAAAATTTAACTGGAAAAGTCATCACCAAATAGTCCCAAGAGCACAAGCTGCGATTTTGAGGTGCATTTTTCTTCTTCCACTTCAGAGAAAAGCGGCAGGTATATGCTACCTTGAGCAAAAAAATCGCACAGTTCTTGTTCAGACCTGAGGGGGATGCAATGTATGTTTCTCTTTTGGGCAGAACAGTTGTGTCTCACATCTAGCAATACCCACAAGGAGTTTTAAAAAGCAGTCTCCCCTGAGTGTCACACGTTATCATGAAGAAACACTAAGCAACTGTGTTTCAGTTACAGTGAGTTTGTAATGTTCCTTTATCTCTGTGAAGTCTTCTGTTTTCCTAGAAGTTGTGGCAGCCCATGAAATGGACTTTGTTTTGGAGTTATAAACTCTGAATTCAACTTTTATCACTTCTTGGAGCTTAACAGAGCACTAGGTTTGTGATTTTATTCACAAAGCTATGGATCACTGCAAATTGCTTCCTATTATTTGACAGCTTCCTTTTCAGAAATTTCAACACTCCAGCTATCTGCCTTCAGCAGTGTATGATTCTAATCACTGATATAATTTCATAGTTCCCCTTTAATTCAGCAAACATTCCAGATTATCAACATGCGCGATTTGTATTTTGGGAGAGCACAATGAAGCAAAGTTTTCCTGTTACCAGGCTTTTTGGGTTTTGGAGCTGAAAGGTGAATATTGTTAATCAGGCATAATTTCTTAGATACAGTTTATAAATATATGTAACTATTTTGGGCTGTAGAGATGACATTCCCTTCAATGAATGTAAGAAGTAAAGCTGCAGAG
>NW_009912534.1:0-8895 GCF_000696875.1 Nestor notabilis | reverse complement strand
GCAGGAAGAAAGAAAATTACTTCCATATATCTTCTGTATGTCATTAAATGGAAAATGAGATAATTCTTCCGTACATCTGAAAACTAAATAAAGAGGTCTATTCTCCTCTCAGTTTCTGTGGGTAAGTTCAGCTAATTTTTGTGGCAGTTATGCACATTGATGGGAGAAAAGATGCTTCAAGTAGGATGATAATGGTATACATATATTACTAAATAAAATGCCCATTTTACTTAGGATAATCTGCCTTTCTTCCAGATACATGTATGCATTCTTCTTACAGCAAGTATTTCAGTTGTCAGGATGACTTGATACATTTGTTCTTTGATGTCAAATTCAGTTGCATCACTGTGGAATGGTTGCTACAGAAACCCCAGCCCAGTTTTTAAATGTATTGAGTTCACTCCTTTTTACTTAGAGAAGCTGGATTTGATTTCTTTTTTGTCAAGAAGTTCATAAGAAAACGGGTGAAACCTCTAGAACTGCAGCAATAAGAGTGGCAAAAATATCCAGGTAGTGAGATCAGAGACAATAAGGAAAAAAGCAATTTAAAGTCCAACAAACAAAGTCTATCTCTTGATAAAATGCTCCCTGTTGTAATTGAAACCAGAGCTAAATTAGATCAATACCAAAATATTAAAGTGTGCCAAACCTGTTTTCTGTAGGCTTTGCTATAATTGGATTCTGATGTGAGAGATAGCTTAAGTAGGCAAGGTCTGTTGACTCAAGACCATGATTATTCATAGAAAAAGGGCTTCCTGCTAAGGTATACAGTACTTTCATGCGGTGTTTCTTGAAGAATTAATACATTTCTATCCTTCCCTTCCATTCTGATGCATTTGAAGTCTGTATCTTGCCTACAGTAAATCTCTGTCTTACTTAACAAGAAACTATTTCACTGTATAAGCGAGGCATATTGACAACAGATTTAACCCAGACAACTCAGCTTTATTCAATCAGAAGAATGCTGGCCTGGTTTCAGGTTTCTGGAATACAGGCACAAATGGACATGCCCCAAGTAGAATCCATTTGTTTTCCCATGAATGCACCTAGTAGGAGGTCAAATAAAAATAAATATTTTGGCTGTTCAGAACAAGATAGATTACTGGAGTATTTGTGATTCAGACTGGAAATGTGATTGCAACAAGCAGAGGTAGCATCAGAAATATGTGCTGTTGAGATTATAAAGCAAGAATTGTTTTCTCTCTTTGTGTTTTAAACTGTGGTTATTCCTTGTCTTCACTAATCAGATTTATAAGAATAACCACATATATCTTAATGCCCCTCACCTCTTTGTAGAAGTTGTTCTGTTGAGGAGTCAAGGACAAATAGCCATTTATGTAGCCTGTGTTTTGATTTTTTTTCTTAAGGTAGGCATAACTTATGCAAAGAGGTAGTTTATGGGCTTCCCCTGTGATCGTAAGAATAAATCAATTTAGATCCAGTATACTAGGGGCCCCCAGATTCTCTGTGGAGTTCCACTAAACAATGGAATAAATTGTGCAAGGGCAATTTGTCCCTAATGTTTTTGGCTATTTGATTTTGTTGAGGTTTTGCCAGTATTAGATATTCACTGTAATTTATACTGCAGTGTAAAAAAACCCTGCATATTTGCCTGCAGGGGAGTGAGTGCTCACTGAAACAATCCTTTGAACATAATAAAAACAAAATCCCCAGGTAATAAAAAAAATCCCCGGCTTTTATGAATAATGCATTTGTGGAGCTGGGGGGAGGAAGTGCTTTTTAGATTTATCCCCCTGCTCTGCTCCCCACTCAACCTGTTGCCAGAAATAAACTCTAGGTTGGGAATGGGTTCCTACACTGTGAATGTGTTCTCAGGGTTTTTTTTAAAGTCCTGGCCTAAATGCTGCAACACAACCAGAAACTACATACTGGTAATTCTGATTTATTTATTTGTTTGTTTGTTTGTTTTTAAAGTCTGTGGGTGTCTTCCCCTGTGAATTGACCATCTGGTTGTGGGTTAGACTGTTTGGGATATGCACTGCATGCTGAAAAGCAACACAAAATTGCAAAGTGGTTGGAGGCCCATTGACGATGGTTTGTTTGGGGTCCTCAGTGAGCTTTGACAGAGAGCAGGTGTTGTGATGATAAATTCAGGATGGGGTTGAGGATTTCTCTCTTCAGCTGGTAAATGTGTGGGAAATGCTGGAGGCGCACTGTACTTATTCAGGAGATACTGAAATGGAAACACTTTTGTGTCACAGCCTCGATGGAAAAGCTGTTTGAGGATTTTAATGGATTTCACCCTATAGCAGTGGTTTAGGTTCAGTGTAGGGGGATCCAGACTCAGAGCTCAATTACGGCTCTTGAGCCTAAGTGAGACTTAAAAATGGAGTTTCAGTATGGTTCCCATGCACAAGTGTCCCAGCCATGAAAGCTGCCACAATACCTGTCTCTGTATCTTTGGGTTTCAGCATTGCAAAGCCCATGCTCCACAGCCACTGCAGAAATCCCATACCTTCTCTGTCATTGCATCAAGTGACCTGGGCAAGCTATTGGTTTCCAGTTCTCTCTCTCACTGGCATAATTGCTTTGTAGGGTGGAAGGAAATTAAAAAAGCTGGCAGTTTCTAAACTGGGGATGCTGGAGGAGAGTTCTGTAATGTGTGTGAGGGGTGTACATCAGGCAGTAGAAAATCAGTTCTCCCAGGGTTCAATTTCTAAGAGTCTCAGCGGATGTGGCACTCTTACAGTCAGTTAAACTTTGAATAATCCTTTCAGGAATAAAATATATTTTCTGTGACTGTGATGGTGCCAAATCATTTTAAGTTGCCAAAAAGCTGCTTTGGAAGTACTTGAGGAAACCACAGCTGGGAATTGTGTCACAGATATAAAATGAGATTTATTTACTCTTCTACATCCAACACTGAAATAATAAGGAAGACAGGATCAGATGAAAGAAACATTTGCTTTTTACAGAGATTCTTCTTTCTTTTTTTTTTTCTTTTTTTAAAATTTAATTTACTTTTGATAGAGTTTCTGTATCAAATCTGCATTTTCAACAGGGACTTAAGTCTCTTCTCACTGAGCTCATTGGTGAAATAAATACTAGGAATGAGTTTAGTGATGCATTATATGTTTTGGGCGTAGGGAGGAGAGTGCATGTGCTTCCCGAACCAGTGGCATCTTGAGGATTTTGGAGCACCATGTTCAGTATGTAGAGCCTGTTTCCAGGTCCGTGTTCATTGATGCTCTTTGCATGCTTGTTCTGCCTGTGGACTCTACTTATCTTGTTGGCTGATATCAGAACCCAGCTGGTGCCTAGGGACTGACATCTACTTCCACAAATAATGAATTTATCATTATGATTTTTAAATGCTAGAAAGTGCTTAAATAACTTGTGGGTTTCAAGGATCCCAGCTAGGAGTGTTGTGGACTGCCTGTATTTAGGTCTTCTCTCTTGGACAGTGCTTTGGGAGTATATCTGCATAGAAAACTTACAGGATTTGATCAGATATATAAACCCAATATAGACCCATTCCTGCAGTTCTATGTCCGTAAGTCCTAATTTTTTTTTCAGGGTAAATTAAAAAGAAACGGAACTGCCTATGATAATTTTTCAGAAGGTGTTTCTTGTTTTTACTTATATTTGCATAACTGACCAAATTACGGAGTAAGGAGTATCTGAGATGCTCTTCTCTGCTTTTCCTTACCTAATTTTCAGAGAGATACATTAGCAAGAAGCCTCTTGTCTATCCTGGTGCAGGTAGAAAGTTCCATAATCAGAGATGATAAGGAATATTGTAATAATGAGAATCTGAAGATACACTATAGCTGAGTACATATGTGTGTGTGTACATCCTATCTCATTTTATTTGTGTGTCTAAAAGTATTAAGCCAATAAATCTTGTGTTTTGCTAAAATTACTTATTTATTAAAATACTCCTGCTTTGCATCAAATGAAACATTAGAATAAAATTATTATTTTTCTTCAAATAAATGCCCATTAAAAAAATAGCACTTCATTTATTTTTGAGTGACTGATTCAAGCATTGGACTAAAGGTGTCTCCTTTATAAGCAGGAACTGTCAGGGGAGAAAAAAATGAGGCAGAGCAGAGGCAAGCTGAAACTGCTAATGGTTATGGGTTCCACACCACTAGAAAGGAAATACAGAGAGCAGTTTTCTACTGAAATGCAGAGACAGCAGTAGCATGGTAAAGAAACTTGAATATGAGGAAAGGTATTTTAAACAATGAAGACATTTTTAAGGACTCCTTAAGAAGCAGTAAAATTCTTGAACCATAGAGCGTGGAGTCCTTTTGTAGGATCAAAGTGTTAGGAATGTATAGTTTCAAACATTGAGATAGGGATTTGAAGAACCCACTTTTTACCAAAAGGCTTGCTTTTATTCTACAGTTTTTAGAAAATTTGGCAGATTTGAGAGAAAGGAGTGAGCATGATTGAAATGAAATTGTCTAGTTTGCCTTGTATCTTTACAACCCATTCAGATGTTTATGGTAGGATTTGTGTGAGCAAATGTATAATCCCTGAGGCAATCTGTGTAACTGCTGTAACTTCTGTGTAAGACGCACTTGCCACCATTTCAGAGAAGTTCCATCTGCTGCTGCTGGGGGTGATTTTGTCCTGTTTTATGGACAGCTATTCCAACAGTTCTGACTGAGCTTATTTGGGATGTGGGTGGTGTTATCAACACTTGTGTTGAGCATTTATTAGAAAACAATTTCAGTGACAGGGGAGCACTATGTTACCATGCTGCAGAGTGACGTGCACTAAAGGCTAGGCCATTCAGCCCATCTTCCCGGAATGAATGCGTGTTTACTCCAGTTCAGCTGACCCTCTCACATGGCAAAGCGTGTATGTAGCCTCAACATTAAAAAGCAAATTAATCTGTGGGTTTTGCTCATTCTGCATATGCAGCAGCTTAAGGCTCTGCAGGCGTTGGGACTCTCACTGAGTACTTCCACTGAGTGTAATTGGTTCAATTTTTCCTGAGGTTTTACACAACTGCGGCTGTGAATGAAATCGAGTGCCTTGGTGTTATTATGAGGGGATGAAGCACTTCCTATCAAAGTTGTTTTTTCAACCAAAAAACATTTATTGATTTTTTAAGCACCCAGTCTTCATGGACAGGTTGGGACTTCTCTTTCTTGTTTTAGCTTTGGAAAACAGGAAGTTAGAAGAATAGAGACTAAACTATCATGATGCTTTTCAGGGAAAAAAGGACCTGTGTTTCCTAAGAAGGTTCACTACCAGGCCAAGTTTTGTTGTTGTTTGCTATCCCTGTCTTATACCCACTGCCAATGTTAAGAAATGCCTCAGATTATCTTTAAGAGAGATGAGGGTTAAGGGAGACTTGAACTGTTTTATTGCTACTTTGGCAGTCTCAGTAGACCCAGTTTGATACCTTACTCTTTATCACATCCTTGTAGCAGAGGTGTTTAGCTCTTTTCTAAACCACATAAGAGATGTTGTTGTTGTGATTTTGTAAATTGATTTTTCAGTAAAGTTCTGAACTTTATTGTATTCATGACTTTACTCGATGCCAAAGAGAGCAATCCTCCAAATCGAGGCTTTAGGTTTAAAATTCTAATAAATTCCTTGCTGGACCTTGTACATCTCCTGATAGAGTTCCTCTTCCTTATGGTACCGAGTTAAAAGATCTTGGATAAGTAATTTGTCTGCTGTTCTCACATTTTAAATTAACTCCTTGTTAGTATAATCAGCAGAAGCCCCTCCTGTAGTTTTGGAGTCTTTTCTTGCTGCCACATATCGTTGGCTTCTGTATGTCTTAAGCCTCCCTTGGAAAATTCTTTTTCCTGTGATGCTGTTTTCTTTCATCTAATTGAACAGATCTGTGATGAGTCCAATGAATACTGTATGTTGTAATTGGCCTTTTCCTTCAACTGATAGGAACCAGTTGCTTTTGTTTGCTTCTCACTTGCCTTCCTATTCTTTGAATCCTTCAGACCTAGTGCAGTTACAGCGTATTAAACCTTTTATATTTTAGTATCTTCTGAAAAATAATAGCCTTCTAGTTCTGTGGTACCAACTGTTGGTGTCCTAGGAAATGTTGGAAGAACCACTCAGATTCAGATACTGAAGTAGATTTCCTACTGAGTTTGTACAACTTCTGTGAATACCATTCAGAGGAAAAGTTGATTTTCTTGTGCAGTGCTATTGGTATTTGTGGAAGAGATGTTTTGAAATACTGCGTAACAGATCTTTTATACATGCAAAATAAGTGAAAATTAAAACCAAAACCTAGTGTTCCAAAGAGTAAATACTTGACATATTTTAGTTTTCAGAATAAAAAATTTTGCTGCTAAGAAAGGATGCCAAAAAAGACTTTGAAACTGCTAACTTCCATTCTTTACTTGATGTATCAATTTTATAAATCAGTGTTATCTGGCAATTTTTAGAAGAGATTTGCATCTGCACTAGCAATTTTATGTGATGTTTCAGCTGAGTATGTCTTAAATGGTAAACTAATAAAGTGGTTTTAAATGGAAATTGAAATTATGTCTTTAAAGAAAATTATAGTGATTATCTCTAATACTTTAGTAAGTTAAATAAGTATTTGCATAGGATGGAAGAATTTTCTATACAATTTCAGAAATACCTGTCTGACTTGTAACATGTCAGGGGCTTGGATTGTTTCTTACATCATAGGAGATTGAACCTTGCCCAGAGGATCAAAAGAGGTCAGTGTCCCAGTCAGATAGCATTCTCCAGGAGTGAGTAACAGTCCTGTTGGTCTGAAGAGAGACTATCTTGGTGGGAGAAAAAACTGGCAGAGTTGCCATTTCTAAGCTCTGAAAGCTTGACTAGAGTTATTTGCAAAGGAAATTCTGTCATTTCAAATCAAAGATATCCCAATGGAGCTTAATTTGACATTTTGTGAATCAGCTGTACAACTGTGTTTATGAAAACACAGAGACTGTGAGACTGTGCAACGCTCTGATATTCTATTAGTTTGTAAGGGTCAGAGATCATGGCTAGCAGTTTTCAGGGGGTTTTCTCTACAACTATAGGGTCTGTTTGCTTGAAGGATAAGAAAGTGTTTGGAAAAGACTGCAGGTCTCCTCAAAAAACAGCTACTCAAACTTGTTTGTTCATCATAAAACCAGAAACTACACACTGCTCTTCCTGTAGCCTTTCTTCCTTCTTATCTCAGGAGGTGCTATCTTCAGTTTGCAGTAGTAGCTTCTATCAAGGTCTGCATTGGTGTAAAGTTTGTATGGCATAGCAGTTCTCAGTGGTCAAAGGGTGCTTTCAACCTCACTTCCTGGCATGTAGATAGTATGACATTGAAATGAGATGGCCAGCAAAAGGTGAAGGATCACAAAGGGTGGGATGTGTCAGTTCTGGAATCACAGTTTACAGTACATTTTTCTCTGGGGGAATATGCCAGAGGTGTGGAGGCCTTTGCCCTGGGGGTGATGCTGTTCCCCACCTCTGCACTGCTGACAAGGAGCTTTTCTTAATGCTCTCAGGCTGCAACAGTATTGTGCCTTTTCACTGGGAGCTGTGCTGAAGCATTGTTGAGTTTTTTTGCTTTCTTTACAAAACTTAAGTAACTTGCATAATTTTGACTGAAGTCAAATTCTGGGTATAAGTGGCCACAGGGAAAGTGAGTACAAAAGCTTGTCTGAGATACGACAGCCCAAGATGGGGTTAGCCAGTGCCCCAAGTAAACAAAGTGAACAGGGGTATTTTAGTTAGATAAGTTGTGGATGAAGGAACGTTTCAGAACGTCATGTGGATGAAGGAACGTCAGAAGGTACATAATCTCAAAGGAGCATTCCTGTGTCTGGTGTAGTTAGTGGGAGAGGGAAACCCAGGGCTTGGGTACTCTGAAATGCAAAAGGAGCAGCACTATGTCTCAGGGATGAGAGAGATATCTGGATGGTGGAGCAGGGAGGCACAGAAACAGGGAGGTGGTAAATGAAGGTACAGATCAGTAAGAAAGGAATTTTCTAAGTATCCAGTATGAGACCACTCATAAGAAGCATATAAATGGAGAAAGAAATCACAATATAGTGAGGAAGAAGTGTATGCACAACTTTTTGTATTGGTTACTACTTCAGCACATTCAATCGTTCAGCTTTGTTTCTTTGAATTAAACACTGTGGCCTGATCACTGGCCTGTCCGCAACTTTTTCGTTCAAGAGAGGGAGAAATTACACATGTGATTGCAGCATGCTATGGAAATACTACAGCTTCCAAAATGCCAGCTAACTCAAGTACTGTAAGCAATCTTTCCACCAGAATTTGGAGATTAACCCAGTAAAATTTATTTAGCAGTCAAGTTGTTAGAGTTTTGCAGCCTTTATAGGGCTTCATGCTGCTGCGATGAGCCTACTAAACTATGTGGCTTGGACTTAGCTATGTAACAGTCATGGCCTTTGCAGAAGTGTCTTAAATGGAATGTCTAGTCCAGAGCCAGCTTCTACATGAAGACATGAGGACCTGCTGTGGCAGTGAGACTGAAGAAGTCGAGAAGCAGAGTCAGATTTCCAAAAATACCTCTGAAGAGTTGAACAGTTTCAAGGAATGTTCTTGGCCAACATTGACATACTGTGGTCTGAGGGATATTCTCATTCTGTTTTGGTACAATGTCTAGCACCAAGAGCTTTTAATTTGGTTGAGTCTTAAGCATCAGCTTAAGAAACATTGTAATGATTTGTAGCTTAATATTCAGTCCTGCTGTTCATAGAGTAACTGCAGTGGGTGTGTTGGTTGATATGTGCCCGGCTGGGACAGCAGGATGAGAAGGTGGAATACTCCCTTCCCCGCCACCCCCGAGAAGGCTCAAGTATAAAAAGAATCCCTGGGAAAGCCTGCAGTGGCACCAAGAGAAGATGAAGTCATGCCGGGGGAGCCTTCTGCCCCTTCCATCAGAGGGGTCTGGGGGCC
>NW_009912533.1:11874-15575 GCF_000696875.1 Nestor notabilis | reverse complement strand
ATAAAAATAAAAAATAATAAAAAGAATTAATAAATTATGTAAAAAGTAAGAATCGCTGCCAACACTAAGCTAAGTCAAATATCTCCATTTTCTAATATGTTAACTAGCTTATTTATGACAGGTAGGACACTTTCCTAACTGAATGATTAATGAAAAAAATGAGAGAAGTTTTTAGACACCAAATTTATAGGACTCTTTCCATATTTTTTAAGTGCACACCTGGCAGCAGAGGTCTTCCTTACACTGCTAGAAATCACAGGCTTTCCCATCTTGGGAGCCACCATCCTGTGCTCATGCAAGGGTGTTTCCTGTCCATACCTCCTCATATGTAATAACAGGAAAAGAGACCTTTGGCTTCTGAAGGACCTCTATTATGATCCTGTTGATCTACTCTTCATTTGTGATGATACAACCATCTCCTTCCCCAGATCCTTCACTCAGTGACAGCCCCTCATCCACAGCAGAGGCTGCCATTGCCCTTCCCCCATCAGAGAAGCCTGGCAGCTTGACACCTGGATTTCTGTGTCCTGTCTTTGGAGGTCCATCTGGACCTCTATCCACCCAGTGGAATATTACCACCAACTTTGTGTGACTCGATAAGTCCCACGCAATCTTGATGAGTGTCTTAAGGCCTTTTTGCACCCCCTTTTCCACCATCTGTCACAATAACTGCTGAGTCAATCCCTCCCGCTGTTCTCCTGAGGGACATTACAGTTAAGCAGAAGTCATCTAGAGGCTCATGAGCCACATTCTCTAAATTGAAAGCAATTTAAGCTGAACGTGTAAACTGTACCTAATCAAGAGACAATAAACAGAAGCAAAAGCCCAGCTTTGTTAATAACAAAAAAATGCTTCATTAATTGCCAAGTTCAAGTTGCTTTATAGGGAATTTTTGATGTATCTGAATTTTTTCAGTGCAAAATTTTCTTCTTCATGTACAAAGTTCTTCTGAACTTTGATTTCCATGATCTGTCATCATACCAAGACTTATGTGTCAGCCTAATATGTCATCCAGAAGTAAAGGCTACACTTGGTGTTTTCCGCTTAGAACTAACCTTTCATTATGTTGGTCTCAAATATGAGTCTACTGTCTTATTGATAGATGAATGACTTGCAATTCCACATTTATTGTTTCTGTGTATCACTCTTCCTTTTATTTTCTTATCTTAGCTTTGCTATCCTTAACTATTTACATTTCTAAATGGGTACCACTAACTGATGTGCATGGAGCTATTCTGGTATGTCACCCAAGTATTCAGCATGGAACAACACTGTGTTATGCTATGCTTTACTTTGGTATGGCTACTTTTGCCTGGAACTATAATCATAAAACATGATCTTAAATTTTGTCTTAGACAGCAAGCTTCTGTCTGAGATCACTGGCTCTTATCCATCTAGGAACACCAATCTGCTTGTTCTTCTTGCTGTCTTATTTCATACATTACAGTGTTCAGAGAATGTCCATAACAAAATGCTGTGAGAACTGGGACTAATAAACCACAAAAATGGGACCTAATAATTTCTGTTTTCAAATCAATCACTGATTTGAGAGCTGGGGTTCTTGAGACTGGAAAAGTGAAGGCTTCCAGGACACCTTATAGCAGCCTTCCAGTACCCAAAGGGGGCTTACAAGAAATCTGGAGAGGGACTTTAATAAGAGAGTGTAGAGATAGGACAAGGAGTAATGGCTTTAAAATGAAAAAGGGTAGCTTTAGATTAGATATAAGGAAGAAGTTCTTTACTATGATGGTAGTGAGACACTGGAACAGGTTGCCCAGAGAAGCTGTGGCTGCCCCATCCCTAGCAGTGTTCAAGTCCAGGTTGGATGGGGCTTGGGGCAACGTGGTCTATCTGAAGGTGTCCCTGCCCAAGGCAGGGGGTTGGAACTAGATGATCTTTATGATCCCTTCCAAGACAAACCGTTCTATGACTCTACAATCCTAAGTTGACAAATAAGTTATTTTTAGTTCTCAAAAAGTTTACATTCCAATTTTATTAAGAACATCTTTAGAAAAACAAACAAACACAAAGATTAATCACAGTTCCTTTGTAACTAAACTTTGATATACAAAAACATATATTTAAAAAGTTGTGTCATTTGCAAAAAATTGATTTTAAACCAAAACTCACATAACTGTTTTCAGTTCTCCAGAAACAGAACACATGAAGCCAAATGTATCAGAAGATTGGTACACATGTAAGAGACTTCCATAATTTGTATATTTGACAGAAAACCCCTACAATTTTAGCCTTAAATTAAGTCTGAATGAAACAGAGGAAGACAAGAATATTGAAAAGATTAAGAGACTAAATATTTTATTTAAAGTACCAAGATCAGTAATGACATAGAGGACTTTAAATGCGCTTAGAAAAGGGAAAGTATTTCTTCTCTACTATGTATACTGGGTTTACTACTCAGTTTCCTGAATAATAAAAGCCTTCACATACTACCCAAAGAGTAAATGGAGAGGGTAATACATCTTATTCCAGACAGTCCAGAATCGCCACATTTTTACCTCATTGAAATATGCTAGAAAAACTGGATTCAAGACATAAATATTTGCCTGTGTCTGTTTGCTTCTTTTAGCTATTAGAATCATGCATAAATTATTTGGATTAGACCTGCAAAGGAAAATAAAAAGTAGTCTGAAGACAGACTATGAAAATCCGGGCTCTACATGATTCAATTTCCTTGTAAAATGTATTCAACTTTACTTTCATCTGCTTTCAAAGAGTGAAAAATAGTACAACTGCAATACTAATATGTTGTATTGCTTTCTTATTGTGCAATAAGCTATCCATATTATATAAGTGAAGAAACATAATAATAGAAAAAAAATACAGTGGTTTTAGTCATGAAACAGGCTCCCAGAGATCTCAGTTTATGGGAACTCCAGTTTTGCCCTAAAATATACTTTTGCAGGTAAAATTTTTCAAGGTTTTTCAAACATTTGTTTATTTTACTATAGGGAGATTGAGTACAAAAGATGCTTTTGAGAGGAGATGACTTTGACAGCTAATTCATAGTGCAGGGAGAACAATGATATCTTTCTGGAGGAAAGATCTTAGAAGGTGTGATAGGATCTCTGAGAGAAAAAGAGTCTTTCTGAAACATTCTGGAGACAGAAGATGTCTTTAAACCTATAGATAACAAATGAACTGCTTTTCTTTGGTTATCCAGGGAAGCCAGTGACTAGTCATTACTCATCTTTGGTATGGTATTTTTATTACTTTCTACAAATTACTTTTGACTCATTAATTCTCATTTTCATTAACTGAAGGATGAGTAACAATATGTTTCATGTAAACAATATGAATTTCATGTAAAACTTCCTATGGAAATCTTTAATTTGTTTAAGCTATTTCATAAAAATATACAGAAATCTGATTCCAGAGAAGGCTTATGTAATCTTATGAAGTCACACATGAAAACCACCAGTCAAACTAAAGGAACAGTACTTCAAGTATATATGTGGTACCATCCAAATTAGAGGAAGAAATGTGTAAAGAACATGCAGAACAAATATTTGTCTACAGCAAGACTAACTCCGTGTGCTGTCCCAAGAAACCATTTATGTGCAACCTGACAGCCCTATGAGGTGATGCTAGAACTGTGTAAGTGCCTTGCAGTATTTCTTTAGCAGTTCACATGCAGTTCGAGAAAGTTGCACTCTACAGTAAAACACCTTGGAAGCAGCATA
>NW_009912533.1:0-11843 GCF_000696875.1 Nestor notabilis | reverse complement strand
TGTTCCCTACCTTTCAAAATTAAATTATTTACCAAAGCAAAGCTAAATTCCACAAACCAGAATACAGCAATAAAATACATACAGGTACTAAATTCAATTATAATTATCATTGAACAATAAACTTGATAGGTGCATAAGCTGTGAGGTAGCTAGGCAGGAAGAAGCATACTTTTTAAATATTTAAAATACAGATTTACTGTTTTTTCAATAAAACGTCTTTTTATAAGACAAATTTTATTTGGCCTCTCTTTACAGAATCCTGAAAGCCTACTGATTTTATTTATTCCACGAAAATTTTATTAGAACTATTCAAGAAATCTGACCTATTCAAATTTAGACTGGCATTAAAGACTTCAGCATCAGATGGATATCATCTAATTATTTACCTTTTGTTTCCTTCTGCTTTCCTTTTCCCCCTTTACACCAATTTTCCAAATCTTTTCATTACTACGTAAACTAAGGAAAAAGGAAGAAATCTTTGACTAAATTATTCAATGCCATTTTGTAGCCTTTATGTGATTTACAATTTAAATGAGTCCTGAACAGTCTTAAATAGCCATTTATGATGGGACATGTTGTATCCATATTTTCCTTTCTAAGGGATGTATGGTTCAATGTCCAAAAGAAACCTTTTTTCTGTTTTCCTCTTTTTTTTTTTTTCCCTGAGAAACTGTCAGTCAGTTCTCGTTTCTTCATTAAGTAACCTAGTCAGCATGAGGACATTGTTTTTAAACAGTCATTAAATATTATGTCTGGTTAGGGTGGCAGTGATGAAAAATGACAAATGCTCAGCTATTAATAAACAAAGGCAATCCTATAAATTACTTGAAAATAGAAACAACTTTCAAAAAAGAATTCCTCTGTAGGCGCTGCTTTGCATAAAACCAACAGCTTTTCAGTGATGTTATTCTCCTTCTTCTCTCCTTAGTATTAGAGGAGGTTTTGCAAAATTAAATTTAGAAAATTAACTTCGCATATTTTGTATTGAAACAAAAAATGTCCATTGTTCTTTTAAGATCACAATGTTAAATCTTCTTCTTTGAAGAGGTTGGTGGGCATCTTGCCCCTTAATAAACTTTAATTAGCAGTTTGTTATTCTTTCTCTTCATGGACAGAAAAAGCAGTTTCCTTGGAGTCCTTCCTCTGTCTTCCAGATCAGGCACAGTTAATAGCAATAACGTGTGCCTTCTCCCTGGGAGAAAAAGGTCCATTATTTTCCTTAATGACACTGGCAACAAAATTATGTAAATGATGGTCCTGGAACATTAGGATGTGATCACAAGTATGAAGAAGAGTAAGGCTGTCCTACATGAAGAATTCAATATCAGTGTTTGGACTTGAAGATATTTAAAATACCAACTGTGAGAATGCATTTAGAATGTTCAGACATCAAGGTTTTCTTTCATAAACTAAGAACTTAATTCAAAATTACAGTCAAGACAACTTTCAGAAGTTTATGAGCCACCTATTTGAGATGTTCATGAAAGTCTAATATAGTGACAGTATTTAGTATAAAGCTGACAAACTACTTCCAGTAGATGGGTGAAATTTCAAAGTGATTACACACATAGAAAAGGAATACATCTTCTGCAGGGTCTTGCTTAAAGATGCACAAATCTTCATGTATGTCAGTGATCCATAAGAAAAGCTTATAGAAATGACAGGTGCAAAGAAATTTTCTGCTATATGAAAAAAAAATATGTGTTTTAAAAGTAAGATCTTCACAGAATAAGAAACCAATTTATGTCAGAACAGAGATTCATGATTACCATAATTTCAGTTCACTCTACCCAGAAGTAGGACTACTGCTATGTACCTAGGTAGACAGATTAAGATAGGTGTCCTAAGACCTTCCTGAAAGTGATGCCCTTTTCCAAGTTTTCAGAATTTGGAAAATCACTCCCAATGAGGTATCATCAGGCAGGCTGCACAACAGTGCGTGACTATTGCACGTACACTTATGTGGAGGATATATAGTGAAGGCAAATTTTGTTTAGCAAAACAAAACAATACATTGCTTTTTTACCAGACTGACTGATATTTTGCTATTTATATAGCCTGCTATTCCACACTGTCTTGGGTTCAGCTGTAGCAGTCACATGTTTCCTTCCCTTGAATCATTATTCTCTTTTAAATACACCTCATTCTATTTTCTGTCAATAGTTTTGTTGTTGTTATAGACCTACCATCGCTGTGGCATTTAATTACTTGCAAAAGCCATTTATGGCTGCCTATATAATTCTTAACCATTAATATTATCCCTTCATTAAAACCAACAACATCCAGTGTGTCAGCTGGCATATACGACCGTCCTTAAGGATATAATTCACCAAAATCAGTAAGCTTGAAATTTAAATTTGCAGTGCCATCTAGAAGTACCTTCATGTCATGGGAGTTCCTTCAGTCGATGCTATAAGTTTTTCTGGGAAAAAACAAATATTGCTAATCCTAGAATCAAGCCTTATGTATAATATTATGATTTTAACTCAATCTTTCTGTGAGGGAAGAATCATACTGTCTTCTGTTCTAAAATCAAGGATGACTCTGAATTGGAGATGAGAGGAAGGTCACAGTGCACTATAAGAAGGATCACAGCCCTATGTTGTTTTGTTTTGAACACTCTTCCTGAAAAATCAATTGAATAGATGACTTCATAGATTAGAAAACCCCATGTTGAAAACTGAACAGAACTAAACAGGTGTATTACAGTTTAAGGGAGACTAAGAGAAAACAAGTGATAAAAAGTAACAATTCTACACAGTTACATAATCTGCACAGTGTTTCTACCTTGTAAAATCAGTCAGGTGTGATTCTAATCTTTATTTTACAGAAACAGGTTTTATCTTCTACTTAGGGAATATATAAAGAATAAATTTATATATATAAACCAGAAACACTGTTAAAGGAGTAACATCACCATTTTTCTTTCCTTCTGTAAGTACCATAGGAATGTTATTCTGTCTTCGCCATAGAGGAACAGCCAGGAGGACTGTCATGGAGGGTTAAGCACTTCAAGAAAGAGGAGAAAGTCTTCCATCTCTATTCTCCCAAGAGAATCTGTGAATATGAGGTCCTGGGTTATCTAATGAGCTATTGAGTGAGGCCCAGGTAGACAAGCATCCTCTGAGAATGCCAAGGCACACAGAAATCCTCAAATTTGTAATACCCATTCATCTACCCAGTGATATGGGTGAAAGTATATTTCTTGACTGCTGAGTATGATCTTTAGTATACTCATGTTAGTGAAACTAAGAATGAACTAAACAAGTGTTAAGATACCAAAGAAATTCTACTAAACTTTAATACTTGAACTCCTCAGAGTTGTGAAGCAGGTGAGTAAGAACTTTAAACAATATGAGTTACAAATAGGTATCAAAGAAGACCTTCAAAGGTGTTCATTCATATGTGGCCTCTTCAGACCTAGATCCAGGTCTGGAGACTTCCAAAGACCTCACAAAAGTACACTGTCCAGAACTTCTCCCTGGTCCCTCCATACCAATTCACAATATCTTGCTTCCAATAAATTATTCAGAATGATTTGCAACAGGCAACTCCTGGAATTAAAATTCTAGGGCTGAACTTGGGTCAGTTTATTTTCAGAAAGATTGTTCATCCCAGACTGAAGCCAGATACAGACAAAATTTCAGAACAGGGAGACAAAACTCCCTGAGCAAAATCACCACAAGGACAGGAGAAATTTTTAGTTTTCCCAATATTCTCATTTCTCATTATTCAGATAGTATAACAACATCCAGATCAGCTGATTATACAAGGGTGTGCTGAAATTTCTTCGGAAATACGCAAAAAGTGCAAAAAAAGCCTTGTATTTCTTTTTTTTCTAACAAGACTGGCTGTGTATTATCCCTTGATGCAGTCTTACACCTGGAGATGCAATCAAAATCTTACTAATTATTATATATTAAGTATAAAATGAATTAGTAGCCAATTTTGCTCTGTTAGCATATAATTTATATTATGCTAGATAATATGATAACAGTAGTAAAATTTTATTGTTTATATTTTATACAAAATTTTATATTAATTTCTATTATGTTACATACCACAATGTACTATATTCTGTACATTCATAGCATATTCATTTCACTAGGTCTTGGGAGTCTATAGATTGTATTATCACAATAAACTATTTGTAACTGACAGCTTCTACTCAAATTCTGATGGATTCAGTTATTTTTACTGTATATTCAAATCTGATGGAATATTCTGCTTGTTTGAAGAAACCACACTTAATATTCATGCTAAAATTAGAGATTTATGTGTGATTTAAGAGTTCAAATCTTGCCTTTAGAGAATGTTTCTTATTAGACATTTGTGTTTGCATATTTTTAGTAATATTTGCACAATAAATAAGAACAGTCATAAGAAGCAAACAAAAAAATATGTAGATTAGGTAAAGAAAGTTACTTTAATTCAAACATATAATAAATTATTAACTATTTTATTGATTAATCTTGAAACATTTATTTAACACTGGTCCTGGAATAGGGAGAATAGACAGTTTTTCCTATACCTTTAAGGTAGCATTGTTTCCTTAAATAAGTTTGAATAAACTCTTATGAAGTTTAGACTAGCAATCACTGTTAATCTTATTTCTGTCTTTTTTATAAAGCAGAAAGAAACAATATTTTTAAAATAAAAATTAACACATGTAAATTTTATTAGCTTTACTTGTAGTGCATCCTTATTCAAATGCTGAATCTACTGATACAGTCACATGGGTAGTTATTTTAGTGTAAACTTGACCTGAAATTTCACCTAAAACTACCCCAAAAAATTTTTTTAGATTATTAATTTGAACACAATTAACCTTCAGCATAACATCATTATGGTTCATATTTCCTATGTTCAACCAAGAAATGTTAGTAGATGACATCATATCTGAGAGAATGTCACAGTATGCAGGAAAGAATCTTTGGCCAGTTAAAATCACACTTGGAGGAGACACCACTATTGCTGGCATCACCAGAAACAGAAAATTTAATTATCTAAACATGTGCAAAGAATATTTACCTTACTTTGAAGTAAAAATTAAAAAATAAAAATAAAAATAAAAACAAACTAAAAAGAAAATGTTTATTAAACAGAATATTGTATTGAACAATGTAATATGAGAGCATATCCTCTCCAAAGAGCACATGGCATGTGGTAGTGGATTAGGAAAGATCAGTCTTTTTTGATAAACTCCCTGTGGTGTAGCTGGTGGAAAAAGACTTACAAAAAACAAGTAGAAAATTACCAGAGTCTATCACAGTGAGAATAAAATGTAACAAAAGCCTGTAAAAGCTGTCAGAAAGAACAAACAATTCTTGATCCATGGTAGTTAAAAGAAGTCTGTAAACAAAGCAGGTTTTATTTTCATTTCAAACAGTCCTGTGATCAGACTGAAGTGAGATAGCAGCTGCTTAGATAGAGTTAACAAGCCAGATACTTCAAACTCAATAAAATGCTACTGTACAGTATGGTGTGGCAGTTTGTTTTTAATGAAAGTCAGCTTTCTGTCTAAAAAAAAAAAAAGAAAATTGTGCTATCAGAACGTCCGTAACAACACTTGAAATTCCACAAAGAAGGAATTGTTAACACTGATGGTGGCAAAGCAACATATTTTAAGTTAAAACTTCGGTGTTTGAATAGACTGTAAGCTTATTTTGTCTGGTCAGTTTTGTCCCCATTATTTTAGGATGACAGTACTCATTTTTATTTGAAAGTTGCTAAAAAATGGATGCCAGATTACTGAAGTTTTGTGTATAAATATATAAGGATTGTCACAAATTACAATTCCTTTCAGTCAATAATAACTGTTAAGGTTTCTCATCTGTTACTGACTTATCACACAGGAAAAAAACACCCTCTGCTTTTCCACTATTTCATCTACCCAAGTCACACTGGGCAGTTTATAACCATAGGCTGAAGTATGAACTGCACATATATGAGGTATTTCATTTTATTGATCTCCAGTTTCAATGGTACATCAAGATTTATCACTTTAGAAAGTTACATTTCCAGGCTGTAAGAATCATAAAATTATTTGGTTTGGGTTGGAAGGGCCTTAAAGATTATCTAGCTCCAACCACACTGCCATGAAGAAATAATGTTTGGAGGAACATGCAATCTAGAGGGAATAGTTAAGAGAACATATAAACTAGGCAGAATGACATGGATGTCATGATCCTGCCTTATATGCCAGGCTTATCACCATGATTTTCATTTCTAAGTCTCACCAACATTCTGCCTACTGGCCTGTTACACCCTACTGTATCCGACACATATTTAAGTAAAAAGAACTACAAAAAAAAAAAAAAAAGAAAATTGTCAGAGAAATATTTCCTACTTCTTCCCCTTGAAGTAATTTCTTTTCTCTTTCTCCCAGAATTCCCACAGATTCCCACTAGAAGGCAAGGTGTCCCTGTATTCAGCACTGGAGAGGCCATATCTCAAATACTGTGTTCAGTTCTGGGCTTCTCACTACAAGGGAGACATTGAGGTCCTGGAGCAGGTCCAAAGAAGAGCAACAAAGCTGGTGAAGGTTCTGGAGAACAAGTCCTATGAGGAACGGCTGAGGGAACTGGGGTTGTTTAGCTTGCAGAAGAGTGGTTCAGGGGGACCTTATCGCTCTCTACAGTTACCCAAAAGGAGATCGTAGTGAGGTGGGGGTTGGTCTCTTCTCCCAAGTATCAAGTGATAGGACAAAAGGCAACAGCCTCAGGCTGGCCAGGGGAGGTTTAGATGGGATATTAGGAAAAATTTATTCACCAAAATGGTGATCAGGTATTGGAACAGGCTGCCCAGGAAAGTAGTGGAATCACCATGCCTGGAAGTGTTCAAAAACCATGTAGATGAAGCTCTTAGTGACATGGATTAGTGGTGGACTTGGCAGTCCTGGGTTAACAATTGGACTTGATGGCCTTAAAGGTCTTTTCCAACCTAGCTGATTTTATGATTCTATGATAAGAACCTTGGACCACTGATATACTGAGGGTTAATTATTTAACTGCCGCTAAGTGCTGACACTACATGAGTAAAATTATTATTTCAAGCTCTTTTTTTAAAAAAATCAATTTTGTTACTCTTGTAACAGTATTTTTTTTTTTCTTCCTTTGCCTTGTGCATTTCGTTATTCATGAAAGTTTGTCTCGATCATGTCCATTTGTGGACTACTGTAATATACTCAGATATACCTACAAGGGCAATAGAAGACCCTGTGAGAGAATCAGTAAATCAGTGTTGAGAATAGCTTCAACAGCATAAAAGAGAGACATAGGTCAACAACTGAACTAAAAAAGGAGAGTAAACTATTGGAGAATACTCATGGAGGTGAGAGAAACAATCCTATGTAAGGCATGGTGCAAGAATTTTTTAAAGGAACAGATTAAGCAAGCAAGTTTAATTCTAGCATTCCCTAATATTTGATAGCCTTCACAATGTGCTCCAATACAGCATTTTGAGTACAGAATATATTATCTTTTGACATGTATAATCATTCTTATGATCAGTAGTCACAGGGATTATTTATTGTTATGAATAGCGTCCAATCCAATTCGGTTTCATATTGTCCAATTCCCAAGTATCTTTTGCTGCAAAGGTAATCTTGGAAAACTGTAAATGTTAGGGGCTCAGCTGAAATAGCCTCTCTTGGCAAACTCACTAAAACATATCTGTCAAGCACAGCAAAACCTTGTAAAATGCTCCTTTGCTGTAGGCCACAGAATGGAGCTATAATAAACTCTGACCCATAAAAAGTCATGTAAACATTATAACCTGTTTTTACTAGCCTTTTAAGTGCCAGGAGCAATTGATCTTATATGGCTTGGGTCTTCCCAGCTTCCAAGTCTCCATGAGCACCTAAGATCCTGCATGGGTGTTCAACTGCCTCTGGCTTTGGAAACTAAAATAGAAACAGACAAAGTGCTATCAGCTATTTAGTTATTCACTCTAGGCAGATGCTTGATATTTCCAACAGAAAACATTTAAAAATGAAGTACTTATGGAAATCAATGGATTGTTTCTGTATTGTTAATCAAAATAAATGTCCATGCAATCTCGAGCTGTTTCCCTAAATTGTGGCATCTGTCATACTGGAAAGAAAATGTGGGGAAAGGAAAAAAAAGTTTTACATTTACTGTAAGAGTTGGCCTTGCCTTAAGACTCTCTGATAAAGACAGTTTCCCTAAGGTTCAACATTGCTACTTGTTTTGAGAAAAATGCTGCAAACCTCAGTCCTCAGGGGAAACTGAAGTTCACTTCCATGCACTTCAATGGGATTTTTGCCTGAGTAATAGCTGAAGGATTTAGCTCACTGCTAAATTCATGAACAAACAACGTGAATTTTACAGCTTTTGATTTCTGCCAAATACTTACCCCATTAAATAGCTGTGGGAAATCAGCCATGCAATTAAAACCTATTTTATGCCTTCAATAATGTTAATGAAGCAATTGTGGCTTTCAGAATTTTATATATGTGTGTGTATATATATGTGTATTTTGCCATCACTTCAGCAGCTGCTGTTGGCCTCAAACAGCTTCTCTTAAATACATAGACTTAGCAATGGAGGTGTACGTGACTCTGATGGTCATTAAGCCTCATTAAAAAAAGTAAAAAAACTCCCCTATACAGATGGTTGTCATAACATGCACAAATTTGCTAGTTATTACTAAATGTACTCTATTCCTTCCATACTGGTAAAAAAAAAAGAAAAAAAAAAAATATAAGTAATGAGGAGGCAGTGTCGAGAATTTCAACTGGTTTCCAGACAGCTTCTTTCCCAGCAAGGTTTTGATGCCAAATCTGAACATAACATAATTTTTACATGCCAGTGTCTGGACCTGGATCTGAATGTAAAAACTTAGATCTACTGTTTTTTTCAGTGCATTTTTCATTTTTGATTACTTACACCAGAAAGCCCTTCGGATGACGAAGTTTTTTACTTCAGTAGTAGCTATCATGTAGACAGCTGGCAAAAAAGTTCTCCAAAATAATGAAATTCTTGTCCTGCTGTAAAAATACAGGTCATTGTGGAAAACTGTTCAAAATTCTAGCTTTAGTTTTTGACAGAATGATACAGGCAAGATTTTGGCCAAAGATTTTGGTTCTAAGATGCAACTACAGACAACTGAAAAATTCTGAATTCTGTTCTGGGATGTAGTACTCACTTCTAGGTATTTACCTTGGAGATCCAAGTTTAGAAAGAATGGCCTGAACTTAAGAAGGGCTGAATATGCTTCTTTGCCCATAGCCAGAGTTGCAGTGGTCACCTCTGGATCCCAATACCCATCTTTAGAACATTTACTTTTTCAGTAGTCCCAACTTAAAGGGATTCACAATCCTGAATTGAATGGCTAGGACCCATAAGGGAAATTACAATGACATTTGGACACTAAGATGTGAACACAGATTGACATAAGCAAACATATAAATGATGTTTGAACAAGGAATTCCCTAGGATAGTTTCTCTAGGGATGAAAAAAGGGAACTCAAATTTCCCCACAAGAAAAGAAAGATCTTGACTGTAACACTTCCAGATTTAATAGTTGGGTAAGTATCACTCTTGGGTAAAAAAACCTAGTACTTTTTCTGATCAGGTTTTATAAGAGTTAAAATTTGTTCTGAGCCCAACTCTCAGATCAAGCGCTATAGGTAATTCATGTAGGAGAATCATCATTTAGAGCATTTCAAAAGGCAGTGAACTTTCCAGCCCTCCTGGTATTGCAGTGATTATGTGCATGACCTCCTCCAATAACTATTGCCATCAAAATTAACCACTGGAAATTTAGGAATGAGGGTGAGTGTCAGAGGTATATAAAAATATTGGAAGTAAGAAGAAACATTCACTCACACAACTCCCTTTCTCTCCAGCACGTAACAACCAGTTCTAAAAATTTTACTTTTAATTTATTAGCTCCCACTTGCATATTTTTATCAGGTGAAGTCTGGGGTGGTTCTCTCATTGCCTTTTTACAGAACTGCAGTTCTCTGATACTACTTGAATTTGGGAAGTACCAACACTGCAAAATAAATTATTATTCTTCCTTTTTTCCAGCTTTTTAACCAGCTCATGTAGTGTATGCAGAGTCAGAATAATTTTCAGTCTGAATAATTTTCTTCTTATAATACAGACCATGTAAAAAGTTGCAATGTTTTCACTTCATGGAAATTGTTTCACTGGAGCAGAGACAGAAGTGCTAGAAAACTCCTGTTCAAATTTAGATGTTCCTGAAAACAGAGCTTGATATTTAAATCCAAACAGTATGCTGACATCTTAGGCTGCTTGGTGTGAAATTTTATTTGTGCTGTTAAGCATCAGAAGCATGGGAGAAACATGAGGTGAACAATAGCCATTAAATTCCAGTTTTACAATATGCCTCAGAAATTAAATAATGATTACTCTATTCTATGGATCCAAGGTACCTTTGAGAGCCACATATCTGGGCACTATACCTAAAAACTGTACTTGGCTTTTGGATTTTTACTGCTGCCCCTTCCAGTGTCCAGCTTTTTAGGCACAGTGTTCAGAAGCAAGAAAGCTGGAACAGAACTCTATCTTGGCCTCAGTAGTTACATTCAGACACTTGCAAAATATGTTTTTCACATTGAACTCTTTTTTGTAACATAATAAAAAAACCTCCAACAACTTTTTTTATGCCAAAGACTTCTTCAAAATTGCCCTGTACTTATATTCATAAAGTCATCCTAAACATACAAGTATCCTCCCCACAACAAACACTTGCAAAATAAATTAATAAACACATAAGTTCAAGCAAGAAGCTCTCAGGAGACATTCATAATGTCAAGCAAGTTTGAACTAATTAAAAAATAACTTCTAAACAGGAGCCCAGTCATCTACCTCTGGAGAAATTAGCACCAGAGGGAAGAATGGCATTCCACCAGTTTTTGCCAACAGATTTCTATGCCAGCACTTTCGAACAGATCAGTTGTTTGTTCCTTTGTGCTAGCTTAGTGCAATTCTCCTACATGCCCTCAGCTCCAGAACATCAGAGAATTTGTATAGCCAAAATAAACACAATTTTGGTGTCAACACACTTCACATTTCCCACCCAGTAGCACTACAGGAACTTTCAACATAAAGCTTCTGAAGTCATGTGTGGGAGAGCTTAAAAGCAAGTTCATCATATCAAGAAATAAATTTAGTGTGGAAACTGCTGGAATTTTTTTCGAATCTACTTTAATACTCAGTTAACATTAAGCATCCTCAGCTGCTTAATTCAGATCAATACTCCAGGCATTTGAAAAAAGCCTGTCACTCCTTTGCTGTGTTAGCTGCATATACATTATACTCTTACAGCTGAAAAAAGGGTTTTACCTGGGCGTCCTGAAAATTCGTGACAAAACCAGCATCATGCTGAACATTGATTTCTATTACAAAATGGGTTCATCTGCCCATGACTGAATTGTTGAAATAAAACAACGTTACTGGAAGTGTGGGTAGATAGTATTGCCAGGAGGTCCAACAGTATCAGGCTATTCCAGCCAAGAACAAAAATTTGAGAATATAATATGGCAATACAGAGCCTTATTTCCTCACCACACAGAAACACAGTATCCCATCTTATTTCAACTAAATCACTTTAGCAATGTCTATTCATTATATTCAAAATTATGTTTATTCCTTTTAGAAATATCACACTGTTTCAGGTTTCGGTTCACAAATTAACAGAACTACAAATGTTGATATCTTGTTTGTTATTTGAATACAACATATTTTCATCATTTGCATTTTCCTCACTCCTTCTCAGTTATACTCGTACAATAGAATATATCACTATCCTTATCGTCTATGCCTTTGTCGTGGTTCAAACCCAGCCGGCAA
>NW_009912532.1:6673-7189 GCF_000696875.1 Nestor notabilis | reverse complement strand
GCTGTCTGTATGACCTCATCCTCTACAGGTGAGACCAAGCGGAGGGGCGGGGAGGAGCGGGGCGAGACCACTGCGGGGCGGGGGCCCCTGCGTACTGTTACTATGGAAACGGGGGCGCGCTACCTGGGCGCGCTTTTCCGTGCACAGCGGCCTCTGAGGGTTTTCTCGCTTACCGTTAGTGTGCCAAAAAACCTTAGCTCTGTGTGTTTTTCATCACTAGCAGCGGTCTCGGTGAGTTGTAATGGTCTCAGTATTGTTAAAGCAGCCCTCAGGGCACGCCCTGGGTGCGGCGTCTGAGGGTATGTTTGGGACGTATCCGAAACGAGCAGTTTGTGCTGTCTCACAGGTGCCACAGTCACTGAGACTGCAGCATGCCGTGTCATAAAGTAACTACGCCGTATAGCCACCTGATGTAGGTGTGGTGTTGATCAGTGGGAAACTGGGCTCATGCATAATGTTGGGCCAGGTTAAAGGTGTAGCTAGAGGAAGGCGCATCTAAGCAAAACTTCTCCTGCT
>NW_009912532.1:3380-6045 GCF_000696875.1 Nestor notabilis | reverse complement strand
GGAAGCTGCTCTAAGGTGTCCAGGGAGCCTTCTCTTCTCCAGGCTGAACGAGCCCAGCTCTCTCAGCCTGTCTCCAGAGCAGAGGTGCTGCAGCCCTCAAAGCATCTTTTGTGGCCTCTTCTGGACTCGCTCCAACAGCTCCACATCCTTCTTATGTTGGAGCCTCAGAGCTGCACACAGGACTGCAGGGGGGGTTCTCACCAGAGCAGAGCAGAGGGGGAGAATCCCCTCCTTCGCCCTGCTGGTCACACTGCTGGTGATGCAGCCCAGGACACGGTTGGTTTCTGGGCTCAAGCGCACACTGCCGGGTCATGGTGAGCTTCTCGTCAACCAATAAACACCCCCTTGTCCTTCTCCTCAGGGCTGCTGTCAATCCAGTCTCTGCTCAGCCTGTGTTTGTGCCCCGATCCAGATGTAGGACATTGCATGTGGCCTTGTAGAACTTGATGAGGTTCGCAGTGTCCCACCTCTCCAGCCTGTCCAGGTCCCTCTGCATGACATCCCTTCTCTCCATCATATCGACCGCACCACATGGCTTGGTGTCATTGGAAACTTGCTGAGGGTGCTTAATCCCACTGTCCATGTCACTGACAGAGATATTGAACAGCACCCTGAGGAATGCCACAGATAGGTGTGAGTGGTTGGGAAGACCGTCTGGCCAGACCTGTTTCTGTCCCCAGGAGAGGTGAGGGCAGTGCTTGCTGGGAAACAGGAGAATGGGTGGCTGAAAAAGTTAACGTATTTCACTACAGGGAGCTGAGTACTGCTCTTCTGTGTGCTGGCAGTCTTCGATGAAACTCCGCAGATCTCTGGATGTGCACCAGCATTGAGATAAATGTGTTTGCTTCCGCTGTTGTTGGGCTTTGTTTTTCTAACCTTGTCGGTGTTACTTTTTTTAGGCTTCACGAGAGCCCAGAAGAAGAGCCGCACATCCTGCTGGAGTGTGACAGCGGTGTGCTGGATGCCATACAAAAACATATGAAACTGTACAAGATCCGGAGGAAAGTAAACATCACCCCTTGCCTTGACCTCTCTTTGTGGGCCGTCATCCCTGGGGAGCAGGCTGGAGACATTGCCAGTTCCCTTGAAAAATGTGCAGACCAGGCTCCAGTTTTAAGTCCTGACCCCAGAACAGAAGTCATGGGCTGGAGAGTGATTACAAAGAAAGGAGTGAATCTGTCAGAGATCATCCCTGGGAGCCATGTTGGAAACATTCAGGATTACCACAGGCACAGGTATAAACAAGGTAAAGCCAAGACCTGTTTTGCACTGCATTTGGGGAAATTTCTTTTTTTATGTATTATCAGTTTCATCTTACTATCAGAGTCCAGATGCTGATCTAGGACAGAGGAATTGGTCGATGTGTTTTAACTTGTCAGTAACTATAGGTATTATTTGCTACTTTGAGAAGGAAAAAGTGATCTGGTAGTTATAATTCTGTCTGGTGGCAGAATTTGGGTACAGTTTCTAGGGTGGTGGGTCAGGAATGCTAACAGCAAAAGAAAACCAGGATTATTCATTTTCTTAGAGGAAAACTTGCATGGTTTGAGTAATTTTGATTATTTTGGGACAGTCTCTGTTTTCCTTGTTGCTAAGGAAGGAGAAGAAAACACTAACTTATTTTCTTAAAAATGTATGAATGGATTCACAGAATTAACTCAGTGGTGGAGGGGTGGATGCTTGATTTGAGAGGGAGCTCAGTCCTGGAAGCCCCCATGCCTGCGCAGTGCTCCCACTAATTTTACTCTGTACATGCAGATAGTGGCAAATAAGATAATAAATCAGTTGGATAATAAATTCATTAGATAATAAGTTAATTGGCAGACTGAAAGATTATGATCCTCTGCTAAACCTGAATCCATCTGGTTGGGAAAAGCAAGCTGTTAATGGGTCAAACTGGGCTGGGCTCTGTGCTGCCTCCCTGCAACAACAGCGCTTGTCTCACTGTACTGCTACAAAAGGCTGGGTCCAACACTGCTTACTTTTAAAATACTACTTTTTATGTCATTGGTCAAAAAGAGAAAGGCTAATTATACAGACATTTGCCTTTTGGACTTTACTTCTGAAGAAAAGAACTCTTACTGATATTAATAGAGGGATTGACATTTAATTGACATTGATAGAGGGATCTTGGCAGGCTTGAGGTGGGCCTGTACGAATCTCACGAAATTCAACCAGACCAAGTGCAAGGTTCTGCATATGGGACAGGGCAATCTCAAGCACAAATACAGGCTGGGGGAGACCGGATTGAGAACAGCCCTGAGGAGAAGGACTTGGGGGTGTTGAGTGGCAAGAAGCTCACCATGAGCCGGCAGTGTGCGCTGCAGCCCTGGGCGCTGTTGGAAGAGGTCCAGAGGAGGCCATGAAGATGCTCCAAGGGCTGGAGCACCTCTGCTCCAGCCCTCAGCCAGACAGGCTGAGAAAGCTGGGCTTGTTCAGCCTGGAGAAGAAAAAGGGAGACCTTAGAGCAGCTTCCAGTGCCTAAAGAGGCCAACAGGAAAGCTGGAGAGGGGCTTTGGACAAGGGCAGGTAGGGATAGGACAAGGGGGAATGGCTTTAAACTGACAGAGAAGAGATTTAGCTGGGATCTGAGGAAGTTCTTCCCCGTGAGGGTGGTGAGGCCTTGGCACAGGTTGCCCAAAGAAGATGTGGCGGGCGCACCACT
>NW_009912532.1:0-3351 GCF_000696875.1 Nestor notabilis | reverse complement strand
CCAACTGGTTCTGGTGGAGGGGGTCCCTGCCTGTGGCAGGTGAGTGGAACTGGATGAGCTTTAAGGTCCCTTCCAACCCAAACCATTCTGTGATTCAGTGATTAAAATCTGCTTGGGGGGTGTGGGTGAGCAGGATTTTGGATTAATGCCTTTGGATGGATTCCACTTCGTTCTGGGTGCTTTGAGTTTTCACTGGTACGCTTGTGAGGTGCTGTAAGCTTCATAAAATCAGATTCCAGTGCAGTTCTGTTTGCCTTCAAGAGGAATCTTTGCTAACTGTTTATGGCTAATGATTTTGCTCAGGCCCACACCAGAGTTCTTGGAAGTTTGTTATTTCTCCATTGCTTCTTATGGGGCCCCTTGCTTTTACAACTCACAGAGGAAGCATACTCCAGAAATCTTAAAATACTGAAGAATTTTCCACATTTACCTGTTGGTTTTACTCTTTTCCTAGGAATTCCTGAAGGTGTGAAAGATCTCCCTCCTGGCGTTGCCCTCCCACTGGAATCAAACCTGGCCTACATGAACGGCATCAGCTTCACCAAAGGCTGCTACATCGGACAGGAGCTGACAGCCAGGACCCACCATGTGGGTGTCATTCGCAAGCGGCTGCTGCCAGTCCAGTTTCCAGCTCCTCTTCCCACAGACAGCATTCCCGAGGGTGCCGATATCTTAACTGAATCGGGAAAGTCAGCCGGCAAGTTCCGGTTTGGAGGAGGTGAACTCGGTATAGCTCTGCTGAGGTTAGCTAATGTAAATGAACCTCTCTACCTAAATATTGGAGGTGATAAAGTAAAGCTCACTGCAAGTATACCTGAGTGGTGGCCGAAAACTGCTAGTAAATAAATGAGGAGCCAGCATTTGCCTTATTGAGAATGTATTTTGTGTGATATATTTGAGGAGGCAGCCCTGCCTTCAGCTGTCATTTGTGGTATTTGATGAGGGGAGTGCGTGACAGGATTCTTCAAATTGGGACTAAATTGCAGGAACCCAAACCTGAGGATGGGAGGATAATTTAAGCACTGTAGACACCCACAAAGCATGTGCAGGGAAGCACACTGTTTCCTGTGAGCATCCTGTATTTATTTAGGGGGTGCTGTGTCAGGTTGGATGCCAGCTAATTTTCACGCTGCTGCTCACTCAGTCAGACTCTGCCCTGCATAGTGTGGGGTGCATTCAGAGTGAAGAGGACAATGCGAGCAGGAGTTTCCCATTGCACTGAACTTTTCTGTTAGGAATTACCATTCTGTGATATTACAGTATTTGTTTTTTTTAAATGAAGAGCATGCACTCACACCTCGTGTAAGATACATACTCAGGCTAAAGTGTCACTGCAAATTGAGCTTCTTCCTAAACTTGCTGATAGGGTGCGCATTTCTTTCCACCACTCTAATTGCTAATTGCGGTCAGGGAGAAGAATATCTTCTCCTTCACGTTTGGAACCTTGGTTTTAAGTCCTCCCTAGTGGGAAAGCTCTCCAACATCCTGGTCCTGTGCCCTGCTTCAGCGCCGGCAGAGGGAGCACAGCCAGCCCCAGCTCGCTCCTCTGCCGCCCCTGACCTCGGTCAGCCAGGCTTCCTTCACTTGAGCAACTGTTTGGGAGAGGAGAGGGATATTTTACAGAAACACGGTGCACTGGTGCATGCCCTGGGGTGACTATTGTATTGGTGTACTGGTCCGTAGCAGAATAACCTCTTACCAGAAGCATGTGCCAGCCAGTTGCCAACAACAATTGAGGGGTTGGGTTTTTTGGCATCTCCTTCTTTGCTCTGTCATATTGTAGAAAAATCCTCCAAACTTTCCTGCACCCTGTGACAGGGGTTTTCTTGCTGCCCCCACAGAGCTGGGGAAGGGAAAGGCTGTCCCCATCTCAGATCTTTGCTTCTTCCCTCAGCATTAAGCTGAAGTCCCTGCAGAAAGAGTTAATGCCAGACCTGCTCTCAGTTCAGCCTGGGGCTCCTGAGGGAGGATTTTCACCCTATTCACTTCTCTGGCTGCTTCACCACTGACCTTGTTCTGAGAGCTCCCTGTACCCCACACCAGTCCCTGCTGCTGTCTCTAGCTGAGCTTTTCTCCATCCACCATCCCCTGTGGGTTTTCAGAGCAGCCCAGTACCTCAGCATTTCTGTGCTGCATTTTTCTGGCTCCCACTTCTCTTCCACCTTCACACTTTTCCTTGTTTCTGCAGCCCGCATGTCCTGCTCTGCTTCCTCACAGCCAACCAGCTCCTAACCCTGTCAACCTGCAGTAATTTATAGGAGCCCTATGTATTTTTATATTACAACATCTCCGTTATGGATGGTGTGTGTGTGTGTAAGGGCATGATGAGAGAGGTGAGCAGGTGAGATCCCTTTGTGGCAGTAAAAAAACCCTTCTTGTATGCACATTTGTAACAAAAGCCATCCCAAGCGCACTGTTCCAGTGTCACTGTGAAGGGAACTTGTCTCTGAAAAATGCTCATATTGGTGAAAGCTCTGCTTGCTGTAAAATGAATCTGTGGACTATCTCATTAAAAGTTTAATGTATCAGTAATTTAAGTGTGACTCACCTGAAAGAGATGCTGCCTTTTATTTGCCTTAAGACACACCACGGAGCACTTTTTGAGGTTGCTTGCTGATAGGGAGCGTGGCTCACACTGTTCACCACCCCTTTGTCGGGTTGGAGACTGTTAACAAAGTCCTTCTGCTGGAAGAAGAAATGGAAGTGCAGTGCTTTGTGCTTTCTGGATCCTCGGAATGCGACAAAGGCAAGACTGTGCTGCTTGTGCTGATGCTGCTTTGCCAGGAGCAGCTTTTCCTCTGCCACCCATTGTGCAGAGTCTCCTCAGAACAGTTGTATTGTACTGGTATGCGCGCAGGCTGAATAAACAGAGTGTTTATTCTGTTTGGGGAAGCCCTGAATCTCTTCTGGTGCCTTCTTAACACAAGCCAGGTTGAACGGGGCTTGGAGCCACCTGCTCTGGTGGAAGGTGTCCCTGCCCGTGGCAGAGGTGCTGGAACTAGATGAGCTTTAAGGTCCCTTCCAACCCGTTTTTTTTTACCCCCCCGCGCCCCCCCCGCCCCGCCGGGAGGGAACGGGACCCTTTTGCGGTGCAATTCTGCCAGGTTTTTGTGCTTTCCTCAGCACGGGACGAACATGGCGGCTGAGGGGGACTGTCAGGTAACCTGCTCAGGTACCTAATACTAAATACAGCTGGAAAACAGAGGCCCTACTCTTCGAGGCGCCAATCCCTTCCCGATCCCACTTTTCCGCCTTTTCCCTGCGCTACCTCAGCTCCGCCTCACGTTCCCCTCCATGCCGGCTCCCCCGTCCCTCTCCACAATGGTTCGCCCCTCCCCTTTCCAGCACCCC
>NW_009912531.1:0-4629 GCF_000696875.1 Nestor notabilis | reverse complement strand
CCGGCTGGGCTTGAACCACGACACCATGGTATCTACCTCGTTGGCCTTCCCCCTGATTTTTACCCATAAACACCCAGCCTTATTATCACTATCATTAAGCTCTAGACAATCAAAACACTCCCTAACATACAGGGCTATCCCATCACCTCTCCTTTCTTGCCTGTCCCTTCTGAAGAGTTTATAGCCATCCATTCCAGCATTCCAGTTGTGTGAGTCATCCCACCATGTTTCTGTGATGGCAACTGTGTCATAGTTTTCCTGTTGCACAATGGCTTCCAGCTCCTCCTGTTTGTTGGCCATGCTGTGTGCATTCGTGTAGATGCGCTTCAGTTCAGCTATTGATCCTGATACCTTTTTGAGGGTTTTTAACACATGAATAACCCCTGCATCTTTGCTGACACATGGATCTCCATCCCCTACCTCCACTGAGACAGCAGACCAAAGGACCTTGATAACACCCCATCCCTCAAACTTTGGCGTGCTGCCCTCAGGCTTATCTCTAGTGAGCTGGTTTTATTCTTTTCCTCCTTTCAAATCTAGTTTAAAGGTTCTCAGTGAGCCCTGCTAAGTCCTGTGCAAAGATCCTTTTTCCCTTTGAGACAGGTGTACCCAGTCTGTTCCAGCAGGCCTGGTAAATTGTTGGTATCTTGTCAAGTGTGTGCTGTCCTGACGCATTTTTTAATTAAATGTAGCCACTTATGATCCTAGAAATTTTTACTCCTGTAAAAAGGGTTGAAATCAACTCAGACGTTGAGGGGACATAGTGGAGTTATTTTACCTTCACCTTTTCTGAAGTTTCAGGAAGCACTGAAGTCATTCAAAGATGGAATTGTCAACTCAAGAGGCAGAGTATTAAATAAGGCAAATAAAAATCCTCAAGTAGGAGACAAGAATTGTAACACTGCACTTCTCCCAAGATGAGGGACATAGCACTCAGGGAACAAAAATGCTCATGTGATACTTGCCCATGGTCAGCTTTTTCAGTGGAGGGGACTGCAACAGCCTTAGCTTTCTCCTGAAACCAATTATTTCTGAAGAAAAGTGTCAACTGTGGATTTCACATGAGAGTCACTTTCATGCATTATATTTCCAACAGAAATCACAACTGTAGATATAGTAAATCAAAGAAGCAAGAAAAGAAGTTTCCAGCCATAATGAAAAGCACACACATTTAGACATGCCACAGAAGTGGCCACATAAAAAGTAGTGTGAAAGGAGATAATTTAATTCATCAAGTAACTGAGTGTTAGTCAACCAGAGCTGATACCAAATGATAACACTTTTCGAATCACAGACCTTACCACAGTAAATGCTTGCAGGAGCCTGTGTCAGCTACATGCTCCCTGAAACAGAGGATTGTCAGCATTATGGTATGAGTTCAGGGTTCAGAGGGTAAGATCAGGGTTCCTAGGTGAGTTTTCATGTTACCTTCAAAGGAATTTCCTTCATCGCTTTGTACATGCAAAGGTTCACTCAGATGACAAGCATGTTTCGTCATTAGACATGAAACTTTTGGGTGAAACTGTTTCTCCCTTTGTATTTGTATAGTGCCTGGTGTATCAGAGACTCTATTTCTATCGACATCTCTAAGAGTCATTGAAACATTACATAAAAGAAGGGTACTATAGGAATTCAGCATTCAAGACTTACAGCATCTGATGTCAAAGATAAAAGGGGTGACCTGGGATCCCATGTTACACAAGGGTTTTGATTAAATGATAAAAATGGCTCTTTGGGTTTTGAAATCTATGGCTTTACAATGTCTGCACTTTTTCTCCATGAATGAAGATGGATTCAAAGACTTCAGGATTCTGATTTCTGTTTTACCATATATGAGAACTGATTCCTTTCCTGCCACGTCAAAATATGTTGGGTCAGACCAAATCAAATTTTCAGTTGCTCTGTTTGTTTCCCTGATGTCTGTGGCAACACCAGCATTAGTTTCAAATGGTTAAAAAATTCATCTTTAGTTTCTAGTTTCTGCTTCCTGGTCAGATAGCTGTTGGGAATGAAATCTGATCACAGTTGGACAAGAAATAAAAATAGAGGCTCCTGGGATGCCAACAACAAATAAACCAGTAATGGAAATAGGAATTCTTATTTATAGTTTCAGTTACTGGAAACTGCTAATTAAGTGGTAATTTCATCTTACACAATAAGTAGGAGGGCTTTTAAAGCATTTCTATGTGGAAAGTTACTACGTGAAGTACATTTGTTTCCCCACAAAGAAAAGGTCAGAGTTCTGTATCATAACAGCAACTACTACAGATATATTTAATGATGATTTCTGTGCATACAGGAATATACTATCTTATTTAAAAAATAGGTTCTTTTTTACTTTCAACAAAGCAGTACAAGGAAAGCCTTGTAGCTGGATAAGAACCTTTCTGTAATGGTTGCAATTTATTTGAAAGTTGCTTGGGTTATAGTGACACCTTATGGTAATTCTATAATATTTTACAGATGGTTTTGAAAGTTACGATCTCCAATAGCTTTTTACATCCTGTCATTATCAGCAAGAATTTGCTTTGATGTTTTTAGAAATACTTTTTTTACTCAAAAGACCGTTCCACCTCTTCAAATTCGTGGTTTCCCTTTTACACTTACTAGGAAAGTACATTTTAAAGGGGTTTTGGTGTTGTCTTCTCTCCATGTTTAACAGGTAATCTATGCCAGGCAGTACACGCATATCTTGCTATTCAAAACTACCTGTGGTGATACCCAACTTGTGAGTACAGTGTCTTACTAGATTGATTCACCAAAGTATAGCATGTAGTTCATCATGTTTCTTTAATCCCAGATCTGAACTCTTTAAAAGAAAACATCATTACAGAAGTTAATAAAAAATTCTGTCCTCTTAAATACTGTTGAAAACCAAACTTGCAGGATATGTATGCAAATATGTAAGTAAATATTTATGTAAATAAATATTCAAAATCAGCTACTATGTGAAGATCGGAATTTGTAAAACCTGCCTTCCTTGGGGCCTCCCTTACATGCATTTTCTAGAGTCTAATAGGAGCTCTCTCACTTTACAGCCCTTCAGTCAGTTGAAGTGCAAAAATGTCCCTCTAATGAGCCAATGGTTTCCATAAAACTTACATGAATTCCTTACCCTTAGTATTTTAATCACACTCTCATCAAACAGGTGTTGAAAGTGGGCAATAGGTTAAAAGTTGCAAAGGGCTGAGAGGGAATGAGGGAGAAGGATGACTGAGCAGTCACATTAATCTTAAAAACAGAGCTGAAAATCATTCATTGAGCAAGATAGGTCTGTATAAAATTAATATTTGAATTCCTCACAACCTACATCAGTGACTAATTATAATGTTATTTCTTACAACTGATAAATCAAAAATTTCAAAACCCACCTATTTTGCCAGCCTTTAAAAGATATCCGTAATTCTAAGGTAGCTGAAATCACTGGCTAAGCACCTAGCACCAGCTGCAGGACTTTTTGAAAAAGTGGTAAGGATATCAGTTCCTTTTCCACTTAAAATCACTAGTTTTTCAAAGTTAAGAAACTGAACACTGAAGAAGCAAAACATTCTCCTCCCTTACAGTGCATAAAAAACCCCTGAAGAATGCAATTCATTAACTTCAGCACCTTGAAGTGCTGAATGATGACATGGTGACCAGTTCAGGACAGTACTTGTAATTACTAATACCTTTATTCAAATGAATTTGGTTTAAAACACACAGGTTTAATAAAGTTCCTTTTTTACAAATCTAATCTTTATGTAGTTTTATATAACGAACATTTTATCTACCTTTCACTAGAAAATGTGTGCTATAGCAAAATGGGGGAAAAAATGAGCAACTTAGCTTTCTAATCATAGTCATTCAATCTAACAAAGTAATCAATTCCTACAAAAATAAACACACAGAAATGAAACATTCCAGTAAGTGTGTTAAGGCTAAGTTATATTTGAGCTCAATCAGCTGCCCATCAACAGCAGTAGCTGTCAGGACCAGCTAAGCTCCTTCATGAGACTGCAGCAGCCAGCACCCGCTGCACAGGCAACTTAGGAATCTAAGAAGAGCATGTGGGAACTACCTCAAAGAAAACAGGTCCATGCCTATGGGTCTGGTGCTGGATATTTTGTCATTTTGGCAGGTGACAGTTTCCACTCTCCTTTCTTCTCCCCCTGAAATCTGCCTCTCTGCTCTGAATGATTGCTGTATCACTCTGGGATCTGGATTTGGTAATGCTCTGGATCACTCACCTGCAGCTGCTTTTAACATTTCTCCTTCAGTCTCACACTGCCTGTAGGACAAATAGTAGAGGAAAGACATGTCTACTCATCAGACACCCCCATCGACCAGTCTGGCAGCTTACCAGAGCTGCACCATCAAGCAGAGATGCAGTGCCTCAGGTTGTCTTCCTTTCTGCTGTCCCTGATGGCAAAGTAATAGCCTCCAGCTGAAGAGCAACAGGCACAAAGTTCAGGCTGCCACTGTCTTCAATTCAGCATTCTCTTACCAGCTATCATCAGAAACAAAATTGTCAGAGCCCTTCAATTTTTGTTGCCCTTCTATGATTTTACACAGCCATGGCCTGCCTGTGGGCATTGATGTAGGAAATCAAAACAGAGAGGAGTCAGAATCATAGAATAGTTAGGGTTGGAA
>NW_009912530.1:37959-48406 GCF_000696875.1 Nestor notabilis | reverse complement strand
TTCTGAAGGCCACTTCCTAGATACGCTTCATGTTGTGTACATAAGCAGTTCCTTTGGAGCAGTTCCTTTACAGTGTAACAGTTAACTCAGATGAATTACTCAGATAGTTAGATACAGCAGCACCGTAAGTATTTGTAGCATTTATTAACATCCTAGGGTTTGTTAGCAATGTATACCACTTTATGTTTGTTTCAGCTGAAAGAAAAAGTAAAAAATACAGTCTCCAAGCTGAGCATATGCTTTTATGATTCATGCAGTTGTGTTGCTATTTTGGGTCTCAAAACTAGCAGGGAAGCTACAGACATGAAAATCATTCTTTTGTAGGCATAATAAGCAAACTCATTATAAAAATACCCTATATGCAATACCTTTTCTAAGCAGCTGAGTGTTACCAACGATAGACAAAAACGCAGTCAGCATGACAGACAGCATTTTCAAAACTAATGCACAAGATGTATAGGACATATCCTGTGTACATATCGTGCAACAGCTGGGCACATTATTTTGGAGGGCCAGTTTACTTTTTGTAAATCGCTTGAAAATCAGGTCTGTGTGCAGCATGAAGAAATTGTGTGGGATATTCATTTCAGTTCTCAGTTTTTATAGTCAGAACATTGCTTTTTTCTATGGGATCTTTGTTTCTTGGGGGATTGTGGGCAGTTGTTACGAGCAACATAAAAGTGTTTGGGACATGGATACCCCACCTACACACAGCTATTTATGGAGTTGGAGGCCTTGCTTGTAGTAGCAAAAAGACATGCTAACTAACACACTCTGAAATCCCCAGAGTACAGAGACCAAATTGTATTTGAATGTGTTCGCTAGACTGTTTTAAAATGCAAATTACTTTGTCTATTCCTGAGTTTCAATATGTTTTTAAATAGTTTTTTAGGATACAAGGTCATTTCTGTTGCAAGGGCGTGATCTCAGTCTACATCAGTGTCACATACAGTGTTCATCTTCTCCCTTGCCTGCCTTTTTGTATCACAGTTTCTAAGGGAAATGAACATGGATATTCCTCTGAGCAGACACCCAGACTCCGCAGAGCCACAGCCTGAGCTATCAGAGCATCAGGACTCCAAGATAAAACACTCCCACGCTGGTCATGTAGCATGGCCAAAATTTCACAACCATTGAAAATCACAGACTCTTTTAGCTTGCACAGTAGCAATAAATTAGGAAGTTTATACTGCTTCATTATGCAGAGACCATTAGACCTTTTATATGCAAACTAGCTCAAGACAGGTGATACATCTTTAAGAAGAAAACCTGTAAACCACCAGTTATTATTATCACTGACACTTAGTCCAGCCTAGACATGATATGTCATAATTTCGCTGTTTGCTTAAGAAGTACGTATGGTGGACTCTAGTCTGTGGATTTCTAATGAGAATAAAATACTGGCAGTTACATTTTTAGACAGGGAAAAAGAAATGCAAGCACTGAAAACCCCAAATATAGCACTCACACCTCTAGTATTCAGGCTGCTCCAGAAAGTCATATGGGAAATTACTTAAACAATCAGCTTTTCGATTATCTGTCTTACCATATCCATGTCCTTCTAGACTGTGGCAAGACACTTGAAGGGTGAGCATGTGGAGGGCTACAAACACAGACCCTATGACTGGAGGCGCAAAAAGATTTTTTCTTATTCCACTATTTTTTTCAGACCAATAAGGAGAATTATGCTGAAGCTATAGTTCCTTAAAGTCAGCAGCAAAACTCCCATGGAGAGCAGTGGGGAAAAAATGTCATCTGTGCTGTATGTTCATGGCCTTGCTGCTGACCTGTTCTGTGAACATGGCTTGCCACCTTAAGGCCACAGTTTTCAAAGCAGCCTGGTGCTTAAATGTAGAAACGTAGATCTGTCTTGTTGCTAAAAGTTTCTAAGCAATCTAGTGCTAAATTACTCATTTTTGTTGTAAGGCTTTGAAACCAGTTGATATGTAACCTTTGAACTTACTTTTCTGCTTTGAGAAAGCTCTCCAACAGTCTGTACAGATTGTATTGGTAGGGGGTGGATGCTTTTCAGCAAGGCTCAGTCTTTTGAAGTTACATTCTTACAAAGTCACTCATCCAATTTCTTTCACATTCCAATTTGTTTTTCAACCCTTGTCTTTTCAACAGAGGGGTGCTCATGAGATTCGAGAAATTCGGCAGTTTCACTTCACTGGCTGGCCAGACCACGGTGTACCATACCATGCGACAGGCCTGCTGGGATTTGTACGGCAGGTCAAATCCAAGAGCCCACCAAATGCTGGCCCTCTGGTTGTTCACTGCAGGTAGGTAGAACAGAAATCCCTCTGTTGCATTGTTCACTAAACTGCAGATGTACTTTTGTTTCTCCTGTACTGTGTAATCCCCACCCAGGTTGCTGAAGCCACTGGAGCTCTACCCACAATACCTTAATACCTAAAGTATAAACAAGAATAGAAAAACTGAGTCTGAGGTCCTGCAAATGCCCAAATGCAAGGCTCAATTTCAGTAATCATCCCACTGATCAAGTAGCTGCTGCAAGATGAACCCTTACACTTTAAACTTTCCAATACACTGCTGAACGTTAACTGTGCTCTTCTTTTACTTTAGTGCGGGTGCTGGCAGAACTGGATGCTTCATTGTTATTGACATCATGCTAGATATGGCAGAAAGAGAAGGTGTTGTAGACATATACAATTGCGTGAGAGAGCTTCGATCTCGGCGAGTTAACATGGTGCAGACCGAGGTATTGTTAATCTACTGGAATAGTGCCTTATGCATTGCAAGAGAAACTACTCTTCTGGCCCATAAAGCTAGGGCCTTTCTGTGGTTGACGCCATCCAGAACGTAGTTTATTCAATTGTATGCAGAAAAAATGTCCACACACAAACCTGAAGAGCCACTGCCAAATAAGTGCATGGTGATGCTGCACTTAAGGTTCACAATGGGGTTTTTTTTTAAAAAAAAAAAAAAGGAAAATTGTGAGTATTTCCTTTCTGGGAAGGATTCATTCTGGAGTACGTTTTACTGAGTCTCAGTTATGTGATAGCACCTACAGAACTGTGCAGAGGAATGGGGAAACCAGAAACATTCTGAGATTTATTCTGGAGTTTCACTGCACTTCTGTTTGTACTTGTAACTAATTTGAGTCAATCCTTCTATATTCATTTCTAAATTAGTGGAATGAAGTTCTATGAGCTGCTGTTGTTGGTTCCATGCTGGTAAAGTCAGAGGGAATTAGTGGCAACCATAACAGTTGTTACTGTTTATTTACCAAAATACTAATAGCATACGCCTTTTATGTCAGTAAGTATCTTAATTGCTTTACCAGGAACAGTATGTATTTATCCACGATGCTATCCTGGAAGCCTGTCTTTGTGGGGACACGTCTATTCCAGCTTCTCAAGTTAGGTCTGCTTACTATGAAATGAATAAACTGGATCCTCAAACTAACTCCAGCCAGATCAAAGAGGAATTTAGGGTAAGTTGTGGCTAGCACTACCGAGAAGTTCTGCAGTTCAGGTGTACTAAAGACCTCTGCTTAAGTGCTTGCTTATAATCATGTGAATTTTGGACCTGGGAGGGAAACACTGCAAAAAAGGGAAAATAACACGTCACTAATTGTTATGAATTATGCTATATCATAAAAGAATGCAGTGGGGAAGTAGTAAAATCTTCTTCCCACTCAAGGGATGTCAATTGCTTCCACTGTCCTTTCTTCAGAAGGCAGGTTATTCTGCAGCTGTCTTTGAGGTTATTTTTCAGATCTGTATGCTTCCAGGATTTTTTGCTTCTAAACCCTGCTGACTGTGATGTGTTTTCATTTCTTTGCATATTGATTCCCACTGAAACTGAATGCTGAGCAGATCTATTCTTAAATATTTTGGGATGCTTTCACTGCTGTGTTAATTTCTCTGTTGTATTGTTTACTCTTTTTGAAAGACTTTAAATATGGTGACTCCAACACTGCGTGTAGAAGACTGCAGCATAGCACTTTTACCACGAAATCATGAAAAGAATCGCTGTATGGATGTTCTGCCTCCAGACAGATGCCTGCCTTTCCTCATAACGATAGATGGGGAGAGCAGTAACTACATTAATGCTGCACTGATGGATGTAAGTCTCTACTACACCATTAATAATAAAAAGGGAATAAGAAGCCCTCCAAACAGAGCAATGCCAGAAAGTGGAGTCAGCATAAGAAAGCTGAAATCTTTCTAGCTTGTTTTCCAAAAACATGGCACAAAATCTTTAAACTCCCAAGTACATTTAGGATCCCACATATGTTATGTCATAGCCAAGGTTCAAAGCCATGCTCAGAGAGCAAGTCAGGGACTTTTGATAAATTATATGTGTCCGGATTTCTCCCTAGTGCTTAAATTTTTTACCATATGGCCTAGGAAAAATAGAGTTACCTATTAAGATACTAAGGCAGTTAAATAGGATAATAAGGTTTGCAGCAATATTCCAGTTCCCTTTGTTTCTAATTTAAACAGTAATTAACAAAAAAAAAATATTGTGTGTCAGCACAAGATAGTACACAAGCCATTACTTCAATCTTTCTATTTATTTCTGTTTGAATGAATGATTCCTCTTCATGTGTGTGTGGATTATTTTTTCTAATGCATCTATGGTCATTCTAATCCTGCTAATAGAATATCAAGTAAAAAGACACTTAAGCCGCCTTTACAGTCTGTAGATATTTATAGCCTATCTTTGACAATTTAGAGTTATGGTAATTACAGTTGTCAAACACATAAACAAGAAACCAGAGGTTAGCAAAGAATGAACACATTGTAAATGGCCTTTCTGAAAAATGAAGCTAGAGTAACAACAGTTTATAGCAGTTTTTGCATTTCTTTCCTTCCAAGTTCTCAAAGCATTTTGCTAAAATAAGCCTAAGTTCAAAACACTCCTCTGAAAAAGTAACTGTTATTATCTTTATGTTTATCTATGTAGAGAAACTGAGAACAAAAGTTTAAGCAACCTCTCTAGGTTCTCACAGTAGGTCAACAACATTTCATATTAGAATGGAGCTTCCTTGATCTGCAATTTTTCAACCTTGCCATTACATTGTCTTCTTTCCTGGAGAGTTCAGTACTGTTTTGTTCTGTAAATTAAGTATGCTCAGAAAGAAGAGTGCAATACTTGCTTTGAAAACACTTCCCTTCACTATTGAAACGATGAGCTGCATCTAAAAGTGCATCTGGGCATAAGGCTCTGAGGAAGGAGGTGTCTTTCCACCTGAAGCACCCCAGAGAGGCTCCTGTAATGTCCCTGCACTGATGAACAGAAGCAGACATTAGTCCCTGTCTCTAAAAACACAGCACTCCCTCTCCAGCAGGCAAGATGGTGCATTTCACCCTCTCCACTTCCATCAGCTGAGATGCAGTTGGTTCACCTCATGTAAGCCTTTAGAGCACACTTCAAGCAAAAGGGGTAAAAAGCATAATTTTCATTACTCAGCGTCAGAATGAATTTGAGAATGGTTTTCCCTAAAAAAACCTACTGGGGCTTCTAACTGAGGGAGTAATGGAGAGCCCTTTGAGCATCTGCCATCTGCATGCAACTTCCAGCAGGAAAAGACCTGTAAGAGAGAAGGCAGCTGGCTGATGCACTGGCAGCATCAATACCTGCTGGTGCAGTTTGCTGAAACCGAAACAAAGAACTTAAGTCTTGCATGTCTTCATCTGTACCCCAGAACACTTTGGATTAATTTTCTGTGTTCTTTTCAGTGACTGTCTCTCAAAGAAAGATGCAAATAGTTAAAAAGATTGTATCTCTGTTGTGGTACCAAATACTTCAGTTGCAGGCACTTGGAGGCTTCCCTGCCTTCCTTAATAAAGGCAATAGTAACCCCTCCAACAGTTACCCCAATAAAGCCATGCTGGCCTTCAACACTCAGGAGAATGTAAGTGAAAATGCTAGTACAAGATGCATGAAGGAACAGTTCCACCAAACAGCTCACTCAATGACATAGTCTGGTACTAAAAAAACCAAAGAGCACTGAAATTTATCCCTTGGGTATCCTCACTGCTGTCAGATAGAGCAGAATTTCAACAATATTTCTGAAAAATAACTAGATATTCCCTTTCACAGGCATCATTCAAATTAACAGCTAAGTGCAGACAGCCAAGATTAATCAGTCCATTAACAGCTCAAAATAAAACTGTTGCTCAGATATTTGTAGTAATTGCATTGGTGGCAAAAACTTATGATTATTTGACTCTATGCCTGTGGCATAAAATGCATTTCAGAAATATAACATCTGCAGAAGTTGTATTCTGCCCAAACACAGTTTATTAACTTTGAAGCATAGAAAATCTCAGGAAAGAGCTGAAAACAATGCATTAATTACAAAGAAAATAGAAATAATACTTTCAGTCCCAAAGTTTTTAGGCTATGACAGGATAAATGGATTTTTACCTCTTACCATTCCTCTCACAAACTCAATGTTTCTTTGCAGAGCTACAAGCAACCATCAGCTTTTATAGTTACACAGCATCCCTTGCCAAATACTGTCAAAGATTTCTGGAGACTGGTTCTAGATTATCACTGCACTTCACTCGTTATGCTGAATGATGTGGATCCTGCACAAGTAAGTCAAGAAAACTGGTCTATTCAAAAGAGTGCTAGTGCCTCAGCATTTCAGAACAGCTTTAGGATGTAATTAGTGTTATAAAACAACATTAAATACTAACACACTGAAAGATTGATTTGTAGCTTCTGGATATTGAAAGAGGAATAAATCAGACAATCAGCAGCTTCTCTACCAAAATGTTAATGTACACATGCAGAAGTGTGTATACCCATAATTTATTCTGATAAGTGAACATGCTTTTAGAAGAGCTGCTAAAAACCAAAAATGATGGTTGTAGAATTTTTACCCAAGTCTGAAACACACCAATAATAGCCAAAAATTGTAAACGGAAGCCAAAAGCTATTCATTAGCCTGCCTGAAATAGGTCAATGACCTTGGTCTGCTTACCAGGGGATAGGTATTCCCAGTGTAAAGATCTGTTATGTTTGGCACAGAATGACATTGTTAGCAGAGAGATAGGAACTAAGCAAGACTGGGGACTGAACATCCTTCAGAAGAGAAAACAGGGCAATGAAATGTATGGGGGAATGTAATTACCTTACAAAAGAGTTGTGCATGCTGTACATGTTCTTTAGAAAATTGAAAAACCGTACCTACTGGTTTGGCAATTTAATCACTAGCATTAATCACTGAGAGTCCTAGAGCCTGGCTCACAACTGTGCAATTCTAAGTTCTTACACAGATATAATTTTCTTGGTTCCAACAAACAGCACCAGCCATCTGCTGGAATAACACAGTGGTAATCTGGATTCTTAATATGTAAATATTTGCTAATTATTGGTTTAAGAGCAATTGTTATTTTTTATAGCAGACCACAGGTCATTTTTATTCTTGACATGATCAAGAATCTTTTTAGCTTTGTTGATTATTGCATACGCTTAGAAAAATGTTTCCTCTTACTTCTTTTTAACATGAAGAATTTGTTTTTAAAACGTAGTAATCTTCCATTTTGTCTTTCAAAGGAATGCGTAGGAATTCCACACACTATTTTAAAGATCGAATTTCTGATTCCAAGCCCTTAACTGTCTACAGGGAAAAAAATATAAATGAAAGACAAAACTTCTATTCATGAGCCTCAGATTATTTTCTGAGTGAATAAGGAAAGACTCAAGGGAGTCAAACTGTTAGGGGCTGCTGAACGGAGTTCTTTTAATTTGTGGGCTGTGTTTTGAATCGACAATAGTGCATGGCTATTTCAAGCATTTATTAGCCTCACAGGGTTTAAAAGCTATTGGGATATGCAGTTAATGCACCTGCCTCCGCAGTATGTTAAACCTTTTTCCTCTAATGTGAGTAACAATCTTTTCATTAGGAATAAATCTCAAAACCACCCTCAGAGCAAACAGAAATGGAGAGAGGGCAGAGCTTATTAAAAACATGCATTACTTTCATATTTATTAATAATCAGAGTTATCACTATTGTTCATTTATATGTGGAGTGTTTATAGCTCTGTTTAGATATTAAAATTTATGTGGATAGTTATGCTCTATTGGGAAATGAAATTCAACCCTTCACAGTGACTCTGACTTAAAGAGCATCGCTAGCATCACATGCATGCAAAATGCACAGACCTATATGCTTTTGGTTTCTTTAGAACTTGAAATTGTGGCTTCCTAAAACAACTCCAGAAAACAGCTCTGCTTTTTGTCATTTAAGCATTTTTCAAAGATCTGTTTGAACAGTATTCCTATGTGTTTGAAAGACATGTACTAAATTGTGCACGTTAAATGCCACTGGCATTTGCATTAGTTGTATGCATTGCATGTTGCTACCCTGTACACAAGTATATTTTGTACTAAAAAAGTAAGTAATATTTAGACAATATTTGAAAGTAATTTGCTCAGCAGATCAAATCATGGAGGGGGGGTTAAAATAAATGAGAAAATACTTTCTTACTCAAAATTTCTGGGTTTAACTTGTTAAAGTGAACTCCTGCAAATCAAACCCTGTTCTCTTTTTAATTGATGTAGTAAATGATTATGTTTTCCTAAAATGTAGTCATGTCTAAATGTCTTTTGTTGAGGACTAAGCGTTAGAAGAAATGCAAAACAACATCTGGAGTAAATGTGATTTGTCAGCTCAGCTCTGGATCACCAGCAGCAATGCAGCAGAATGAAGACCACAGCTGTTTTACTGAATGAAATAAAGTTCCAAATATGACATCAATGCTTCTGCAAGCAAACAAAATTTCACAAGTTCATACTTAATTTTGGTGAATGCTTGCAAAAGCGACATGCTTGAACTGCTCTAAATATCCTTGGGGCGGAGGGGGGAAATCATTAGGGTTTTTATGGAAAAAAACAGACAAGCAGAGTCTGGCTTCAAAAACCTCCTTGCAAAGTGGTGATTTAGTCTTTAAAGTATTAACACAGATGATAATTGGTTCCTGGATTAAGGCGTTGTGATATTATTAGAAACTAAAACTGTGCAAGATAATGTTAATATTACTTTGTGATCTTAGGTATCTAGAAGTAATGTTTTCTGAGCACTAAAGAACACATAATTAATATTTTCAGGTACCATTCGTAAGATGATATTGAGCAGTTATTACTTCAGAATGTAAAGCAATTCTGGTATTAGCCCATACCACCAGTCACAGGTTAAACAGATGTGAAAGTTAACTCCTGAGATTTGAGAACTGCTGCACCCTTAATAGTATAAAGCACACATTCTGATGTGTGTTTGAGTTATTACCAACTTTTCAGAACAGTTGGGGATACCAGGACTTTGGTCTTTCAGCTTCATACTGACTCTGAGATACAGTAGTATTTGACAGCACCCCCCTGTCTTGTCATAACATATTGCAGAATTGATGTTGAGTGTCAGATGTGTTACTCCAAATATGAGAATGGCAAGTATAGCAGCAAGCAATAGCATGTTCAGTTAAGTGAAAAGGCATTTGTTTAAACTTGTTCCACACAACTAAAAGCAGAGTGCTCTGAACTGGTGGAAGATGGTGCACTGTGTATTTTATAAAGATATTGTGTGAGAATTTCAGTAATAAATATAGCACATATTAAAATCTAGAAAAGTATACTGAGGCAGCAAGAAATTCAAAGTGATTAACTGTGTTCTGTGTTGTGGTCTTCTATAGCTGTGTCCTCAGTACTGGCCAGAAAATGGAGTACACCGGCATGGTCCTATTCAGGTGGAGTTTGTATCAGCTGATTTAGAAGAAGACATAATCAGCCGGATATTCCGAATCTATAACGCAGCCAGAGTAAGGATGTTATTTGCAAACAAACAAAAAACAATTCTGTTTCAGTAGATGACACGACCATACTCAACTCACAAAAATGAAAGTTAAACTCACATAAAACCATTCTCATTTTTCAGCTTATTTATTTGAAAGCAATGGTGCAATATTGAGTCACACCATCATCAATGAGAAAAAAAGCCTTCTGTGTGTAATTAAAGTAAAAATATTTTAATGCATATCTCAAGTGTGTTACATGCAAATGAAATAAATGCAGTATTCAGATTGTATGGTAGCCAAGAAATGGCAAAATCAGTGCTGTTTTCAACAGTGTGAAATTAGCCATCTTGCATATTTGTATTCCATGCCATGCGACGAAGGCTGTGCACCAATACTAGGCATCTTTGTCAATACTAGTCCCAGACTTTAAGCAAAGATCTTGTCCCACTGATCACACTTCATAAGATATGTAAGCACTTCATCCCACACTTCGAAGGGACGAATATGTTCTCATATCCAACTTTTATGCTGCCACAAAATTGACAGAAGACTAAAAAAGGCATGTCTTCAAAGCTGAGTGGAAAAAAGATTCCACCACAGACCGGGTGTCTCTTCCCATCCAGATGGAAGGAGCCTTTGCAATGGACTGGTATCAGTCACCAAAGAACTATAG